>NC_092725.1:3178869-3233869 GCF_047496885.1 Scyliorhinus torazame | reverse complement strand
GGGACAGAGCCTTGCGGAAGGAGTGTAGAAGTTGGGATGTTTCTCAAGGGAGCAGAGAAGGTTAAGGCGGAAGTTCAATCGAACTGTCCTCTGAATCGGGGAGACGGTCCGGAATCGAGGGAATGTGGGGAACGTACCTCCGCAGGGAAGGTGTGGGAATGGTGGACCGGATACTGGAAAGGGGGAGAGATGAGCAGCGGGTTGGGGGAGGAGTGGGAGTTATCGAGCAGATCTTTCCAGCGAGATGGCCTCCTTCAGAGGAGAGGAAGAAATGGTTTTGTTTCCGTTGTCGAGAGTTGCTGCACTTTGCTGCCCACTTCCTGTTGCGATGAGTGATTGTGATTGGATGGTTTGTAAAACCACCGAGGGTTTCCACACAGGCCCCTGCCTCAGCATTTCCCCTTTCTCCAGCCAGCTCCACCAGGTCCTTATATGGACATAAGCTTCAACTTTCACTTGACGGGTTTAGCGCCATTAAACCTGCAGTCAGCTGCCCTCGCACACTCTAAACTCCGCAATCACCCCGGTAACCCCCTCCAACCCTCCCTCTCTCCGGAACCCCCTCAAACCCTCCCTCTCTCCGGAACCCCCTCCAACCCTCCCTCTCTCCGGAACCCCCTCCAACCCTCCCTCTCTCCGGAACCCCCTCAAACCCTCCCTCTCTCCGGAACCCCCTCAAACCCTCCCTATCTCTGTAACCCCCTCCAACCCTCCCTATCTCTGTAACCCCCTCAAACCCTCCCTATCTCTGTAACCCCCTCCAACCCTCCCTATCTCTGTAACCCCCTCCAACCCTCCCTATCTCTGTAACCCCCTCAAACCCTCCCTATCTCCGGAACCCCCTCCAACCCTCCCTCTCTCCGGAACCCCCTCCAACCCTCCCTCTCTCCGGAACCCCCTCAAACCCTCCCTATCTCCGTAACCCCCTCCAACCCTCCCTATCTCCGGAACCCCCTCCAACCCTCCCTCTCTCCGGAACCCCCTCAAACCCTCCCTATCTCCGTAACCCCCTCCAACCCTCCCTATCTCCGGAACCCCCTCCAACCCTCCCTCTCTCCGGAATCCCCTCAAACCCTCCCTCTCTCCGGAACCCCCTCAAACCCTCCCTATCTCTGTAACCCCCTCAAACCCTCCCTCTCTCCGGAACTCCCTCCAACCCTCCCTATCTCCGTAACCCCCTCCAACCCTCCCTATCTCTGTAACCCCCTCCAACCCTCCCTATCTCTGTAACCCCCTCAAACCCTCCCTATCTCTGTAACCCCCTCCAACCCTCCCTATCTCTGTAACCCCCTCCAACCCTCCCTATCTCCGGAACCCCCTCCAACCCTCCCTCTCTCCGGAACCCCCTCAAACCCTCCCTATCTCCGTAACCCCCTCCAACCCTCCCTATCTCCGGAACCCCCTCCAACCCTCCCTATCTCTGTAACCCCCTCCAACCCTCCCTATCTCCAGAACCCCCTCCAACCCTCCCTATCTCTGCAACCCCCTCCAACCCTCCCTCTCTCCGGAACCCCCTCAAACCCTCCCTATCTCCGTAACCCCCTCCAACCCTCCCTATCTCTGTAACCCCCTCCAACCCTCCCTATCTCTGTAACCCCCTCCAACCCTCCCTATCTCTGTAACCCCCTCAAACCCTCCCTATCTCCGTAACCCCCTCCAACCCTCCCTATCTCTGTAACCCCCTCCAACCCTCCCTCTCTCCGGAACCCCCTCAAACCCTCCCTATCTCCGTAACCCCCTCCAACCCTCCCTATCTCTGTAACCCCCTCCAACCCTCCCTCTCTCCGGAACCCCCTCAAACCCTCCCTATCTCCGTAACCCCCTCAAACCCTCCCTATCTCTGTAACCCCCTCCAACCCTCCCTATCTCTGTAACCCCCTCAAACCCTCCCTATCTCTGTAACCCCCTCCAACCCTCCCTATCTCTGTAACCCCCTCAAACCCTCCCTATCTCTGCAACCCCCTCCAACCCTCCCTATCTCTGTAACCCCCTCCAACCCTCCCTATCTCCGGAACTCCCTCCAACCCTCCCTATCTCCAGAACCCCCTCCAACCCTCCCTATCTCCGGAATCCCCTCAAACCCTCCCTATCTCTGTAACCCCCTCAAACCCTCCCTATCTCTGTAACCCCCTCAAACCCTCCCTATTTCTGTAACCCCCTCCAACCCTCCCTATCTCTGTAACCCCCTCCAACCCTCCCTATCTCCGGAACTCCCTCCAACCCTCCCTATCTCCAGAACCCCCTCCAACCCTCCCTCTCTCCGGAACCCCCTCAAACCCTCCCTATCTCCGTAACCCCCTCCAACCCTCCCTATCTCCGTAACCCCCTCAAACCCTCCCTATCTCCGTAACCCCCTCAAACCCTCCCTATCTCTGTAACCCCCTCCAACCCTCCCTATCTCCGGAACCCCCTCCAACCCTCCCTATCTCCGGAACCCCCTCCAACCCTCCCTATCTCTGTAACCCCCTCCAACCCTCCCTATCTCCGGAACTCCCTCCAACCCTCCCTATCTCCAGAACCCCCTCCAACCCTCCCTATCTCCGGAATCCCCTCAAACCCTCCCTATCTCTGTAACCCCCTCCAACCCTCCCTATCTCTGTAACCCCCTCCAACCCTCCCTATCTCTGTAACCCCCTCCAACCCTCCCTCTCTCCGGAACCCCCTCAAACCCTCCCTCTCTCTGGAACCCCCTCAAACCCTCCCTATCTCTAACCCCCTCAAACCCTCCCTATCTCCAGAACCCCCTCCAACCCTCCCTATCTCCGGAATCCCCTCAAACCCTCCCTCTCTCCGGAACCCCCTCAAACCCTCCCTCTCTCCGGAACCCCCTCCAACCCTCCCTATCTCCGTAACCCCCTCCAACCCTCCCTATCTCCGGAACCCCCTCCAACCCTCCCTCTCTCCGGAACCCCCTCAAACCCTCCCTCTCTCCGGAACCCCCTCCAACCCTCCCTATCTCTGTAACCCCCTCCAACCCTCCCTATCTCTGTAACCCCCTCCAACCCTCCCTATCTCTGTAACCCCCTCCAATCCTCCCTATCTCTGTAACCCCCTCCAACCCTCCCTATCTCCGGAACCCCCTCCAACCCTCCCTATCTCCAGAACCCCCTCCAACCCTCCCTATCTCCGGAATCCCCTCCAACCCTCCCTATCTCTGCAACCCCCTCCAACCCTCCCTCTCTCCGGAACCCCCTCCAACCCTCCCTATCTCCAGAACCCCCTCCAACCCTCCCTATCTCCGGAACCCCCTCCAACCCTCCCTATCTCTGCAACCCCCTCCAACCCTCCCTATCTCCGGAACCCCCTCCAACCCTCCCTATCCCTGTAACACCCTCCAACCCTCCCTATCTCCGGAACCCCCTCCAACCCTCCCTATCTCTGCAACCCCCTCCAGCCCTCCCTATCTCCAGAACCCCCTCCAACCCTCCCTATCTCTGTAACACCCTCCAACCCTCCCTATCTCTGCAACCCCCTCCAACCCTCCCTATCTCCAGAACCCCCTCCAACCCTCCCTATCTCTGCAACCCCCTCCAACCCTCCCTATCTCCAGAACTCCCTCCAACCCTCCCTATCTCTGTAACCCCCTCCAACCTTCCCTATCTCCGGAACCCCCTCCAACCCTCCCTATCTCTGCAACCCCCTCCAACCCTCCCTATCTCTGTAACCCCCTCCAACCCTCCCTATCTCCGGAACCCCCTCCAACCCTCCCTATCTCCGGAACCCCCTCCAACCCTCCCTATCTCTGCAACCCCCTCCAACCCTCCCTATCTCCGGAACCCCCTCCAACCCTCCCTATCTCTGTAACCCCCTCCAACCCTCCCTATCTCCGGAACCCCCTCCAACCCTCCCTGTCTCGGCAACCCCCTCCAACCCTCCCTATCTCCAGAACCCCCTCCAACCCTCCCTATCTCCGGAACCCCCTCCAACCCTCCCTATCTCCGGAACCCCCTACAACCCTCCCTATCTCTGTAACCCCCTCCAACCCTCCCTATCTCTGCAACCCCGTCCAACCCTCCCTATCTCCGGAACCCCCTCCAACCCTCCCTATCTCTGCAACCCCCTCCAACCCTCCCGATCTCTGCAACCCCCTCCAACCCTCCCTATCTCCGGAACCCCCTCCAACCCTCCCTATCTCTGTAACCCCCTCCAACCCTCCCTATCTCCGGAATCCCCTCCAACCCTCCCTATCTCTGCAACCCCCTCCAGCCCTCCCTATCTCCAGAACCCCCTCCAACCCTCCCTATCTCCAGAGCCCCCTCCAACCCTCCCTATCTCTGTAACCCCCTCCAACCCTCCCTATCTCCGGAACCCCCTCCAACCCTTCCTATCTCCGGAACCGCCTGCAAGCCTCCCTATCTCCGGAACCCCCTCCCTATCTCTGTAACCCCCTCCAACCCTCCCTATCTCCAGAACCCCCTCCAACCCTCCCTATCTTTGTAACCCTCTCCAACCCTCCCTATCTCCGGAACCCCCTCCAACCCTCCCTATCTCTGTAACCCTCCAACCCTCCCTATCTCCGGAACCCCCTCCAACCCTCCCTATCTCTGCAACCCCCTCCAACCCTCCCTATCTCCGGAACCCCCTCCAACCCTCCCTATCTCCGGAACCCCCTCCAACCCTCCCTATCTCTGTAACCCCCTCCAACCCTCCCTATCTCCGGAACCGCCTGCAACCCTCCCTATCTCCGGAACCCCCTCCAACCCTCCCTATCTCTGCAACCACCTCCAACCCTCCCTATCTCTGTAACCCCCTCCAACCCTCCCTGTCTCCGGAACACCCTCCAACCCACCCTATCTCTGTAACACCCTCAAACCCTCCCTATCTCCGGAACCCCAGCCAACCCTCCCTATCTCCGGAACCCCCTCCATCCCTCCCTGTCTCCGAAACCCCCTCCAACCCTCCCTATCTCCGGAACCCCCTCCAACCCTCCCTGTCTCCGAAACCCCCTCCAACCCTCCCTGTCTCGGGAACCCCAACCCTCCCTATCTCTGTAACCCCCTCCAACCCTACCTGTCTCCAGAACACCCTCCAACCCTCCCTATCTCTGTAACACCCTCAAACCCTCCCTATCTCCGGAACCCCCTCCAACCCTCCCTATCTCCGGAACCCCCTCCAACCCTCCCTATCTCTGTAACCCCCTCCAACCCTCCCTATCTCTGTAACACCCTCCAACCGTCCCTATCTCCGGAACCCCCTCTAACCCTCCCTATCTCCGGAACCCCCTCCAACCCTCCCTGTCTCCGAAACCCCCTCCAACCCTCCCTGTCTCGGGAACCCCAACCCTCCCTATCTCTGTAACCCCCTCCAACCCTCCCTGTCTCCGGAACACCCTCCAACCCTCCCTATCTCTGTAACACCCTCAAACCCTCCCTATCTCCGGAACCCCCTCCAACCCTCCCTATCTCCGGAACCCCCTCCAACCCTCCCTATCTCTGTAACCCCCTCCAACCCTCCCTCTCTCTGTACCCCCTCCAACCCTCCCTATCTCCGGAATCCCCTCCAACCCTCCCTATCTCCGGAACCCCCTCCAACCCTCCCTATCTCCGGAACCCCCTCCAACCCTCCCTATCTCCGGAACCCCCTCCAACCTTCCCTATCTCCGGAACCCCCTCCAACCCTCCCTATCTCTGCAACCCCCTCCAACCCTCCCTATCTCCGGAACCCCCTCCAACCCTCCCTATCTCTGTAACCCCCTCTAACCCTCCCTATCTCTGTAACCCACTCCAACCCTCCCTCTCTGTACCCCCTCCAACCCTCCCTATCTCTGTAACCCCCTCCAACCCTCCCTCTCTCTGCACCCCCTCCAACCCTCCCTATCTCCGGAACCCCCTCCAACCCTCCCTATCTCCGGAACCCCCTCCAACCCTCCCTATCTCTGTAACCCCCTCCAACCCTCCCTATCTCCGGAACCCCCTCCAACCCTCCCTATCTCTGTAACCCCCTCCAACCCTCCCTATCTCTGTAACCCACTCCAACCCTCCCTCTCTGTACCCCCTCCAACCCTCCCTCTCTCTGTAACCCCCTCCAACCCTCCCTATCTCTGTAACCCCCTCCAACTCTCCCTATCACCGTAACACCCTCCAACTCTCCTTGTCTCTGTAACCCCCTCCAACCGTCCCTATCTCCGGAATCCCCTCCAACCCTCCCTCTCTCTGTAACCCCCTCCAACCCTCCCTATCTCTGTAACCCCCTCCAACTCTCCCTATCACCGTAACCCCCTCCAACCCTCCCTATCTCTGTAACCCCCTCCAACCGTCCCTATCTCCGGAATCCCCTCCAACCCTCTCTCTCTCTGTAACCCCCTCCAACCCTCCCTCTCTCTGTACCCCCTCCAACCCTCCCTCTCTCTGTAACTCCCTCCAACCCTTCTTCTCTCTGTAACCCCCTCTAACCCTCCCTGTCTCTGTAACCCCCTCCAACCCTCCCTCTCTCTGTAACCCCCTCCAACCCTCCTTCTCTCTGTAACCCCCTCTAACCCTCCCTATCTCTGTAACCCCCTCCAAACCTCCCTATCTCTGTAACCCCCCCCCCAACCCTCCCTATCTCTGGAACCCCCTCCAGCCCTCCCTATCTCCGGAACCCCCTCCAACCCTCCCTATCTCTGTAACCTACTCCAGCCTCCTACAGCCCTCCCTATCTCTGTAACCCCCTCCAACCCTCCCTATCTCTGTAACCCCCTTCCTCCCTCCCTATCTCTGTAACCTCCTCCAGCCTCCAAAAACCCTCCCTATCTCTGAAACCCCCTCCAAACCTGACTATCTCCGGAACCCCCTCCAACCCTCCCTATCTCTGTAACCTACTCCAGCCTCCTACAGCCCACCCTATCTCTGTAACCCCCTCCAACCCTCCATATCTCTGTAACCCCCTTCCTCCCTCCCTATCTCTGTAACCTCCTCCAGCCTCCAACAACCCTCCCTATCTCTGAAACCCCCTCCAAACCTGACTATCTTCGTAACCCCCTCCAACCCTCCCTATCTCTGTAACCTCCACCAGTCCCAACCCTCCCTATCTCTGTAACCGCCTCCAGCCCCTACTCCCCTCCCTATCTCTGTAACCTCCCCCAGCCCTTACAACACTGCCTATCTCTGTAACCTCGTCCAGCCCCTACTACCCTCCCTATTTCAGTAACCTTCTCCAGCCCCTACAACCCTCCCTATCTCTGTAACCTCCACCAGCCCCTACACCCTCCCTATCTCTGCAACCTCCTCCAGCTCCTACAACCCTCCCTATCTCTGTAAACCCCTCCAGCCCCTACAACTCACGCTATCTCTGTAATCTCCTCCAGCACCTACACCCCTCCCTATCTCTGTAACCTCTTCCAGCCCCTACAACCCTCCCTATCTCTGTAACAGCCAACAGCCCCTCCAACCCTCCCTATCTCTGTAACCTCCTCCAGCCCCTACAACTCTCCCTATCTCTGTAACCTCCTCCAGCCCCAATCCTCCCTATCTCTGTAACCTCCTCCAGCCTCCAACAACCCTCCCTATCTCTGAAACCCCCTCCAACCCTCCCTATCTTCGTAACCCCCTCCAACCCTCCCTATCTCTGTAACCTCCACCAGTCCCAACCCTCCCTATCTCTGTAACCGCCTCCAGCCCCTACTCCCCTCCCTATCTCTGTAACCTCCCCCAGCCCTTACAACACTGAGTGCTGAATTTGGTGCATTTTGAGTGTTGTATTAAGAGTTTGGTGACCGAGGGAGTTAGGTGAGGAGGGAGTAAGATGCTCCTTTCATTGTGTTTCCGACATTTCCGCAAAGAGTGCGAAGAGAGCCAGGAGTTTACAGGAAGTGTAGCTGACTGGGAGCAGAGTCGGAGGGCGGAGATCTAGTTAGTCCACACAGCAGCTATATTCTGTAAGGTAAGAGGGGATGGAGGCTAGGCCAGTTACATGCTCCTCCTGTAGGATGTGGGTGGTGAGGGATACCACCTGTGTCCCCGCTGACTATACCTGCGGGAAGTGCACCCAACTTCAGCTCCTCAAAGACCGTGTTAGGGAACTGGAGCTGAAGCTGGATGAACTTCGGATCATCCGGGAGGCAGAGGGGGTGATTGAGAAGAGTTACAGGGAGGTAACCACACCCAAGGTACAGGACAAGAATAGCTGGGTTACAGTCAGGGGGAAAAAAACAAACAGGCAGACAGCGCAGGGATCCCTCGTGGCCGTTCCCCTTCAAAACAAGTATACCGTTTTGGATGCTGTTGGGGGGGATGACCTACCGGGGGAAGGCCCTAGCGGCCAGGTCTCTGGCACTGAGTCTGGCTCTGGGGCTCAGAAGGGAAGGGGGGAGAATAGAAAAGCAATAGTTGTAGGAGATTTAATGGTTAGGGGAATAGATAGGAGATTCTGTGGTCGCGAGCGAGACTCCCGGAAGGTATGTTGCCTCCCGGGTGCCAGGGCCAGGGTTGTCTCGGATCGTGTCTTCAGGATCCTTAAGGGGGAGGGGGAGCAGCCAGAAGTCGTGGTGCACATTGGTACCAACGACATAGGTAGGAAAAGGGGTGTGGAGGTAATAAACAAGTTTAGGGAGTTAGGCTGGAAGTTGAAAGCCAGGACAGACAGAGTTGTCATCTCTGGTTTGTTGCCGGTGCCACGTGATAGCGAGGCCAGGAATAGGGAGAGAGTGCAGTTGAACACGTGGCTGCAGGAATGGTGTAGGAGGGAGGGCTTCAGGTATTTGGATAATTGGAGCGCATTCTGGGGAAGGTGGGACCTGTACAAGCAGGACGGGTTGCATCTGAACCAGAGGGGCACCAATATCCTGGGAGGGAGGTTTGTTAGTACTCTTCGGGAGGGTTTAAACTAATTTGGCAGGGGAATGGGAACCGGATTTGTAGTCCAGCAACTAAGGTAGCCGATATTCAGGACGCCAAAGCATGTAATGAGGCAGTGGGGAAGGGAACACTGACAAAGGAGAGTATTTGCAGGCACGGAGATGGGTTGAAGTGTGTATACTTCAACGCAAGAAGCATCAGGAATAAGGTAGGTGAACTTAAGGCATGGATCGGTACTTGGGACTACGATGTGGTGGCCATCACGGAAACTTGGATAGAAGAGGGGCAGAAATGGTTGTTGGAGGTCCCTGGTTATAGATGTTTCAATAAGATTAGGGAGGGTGGTAAAAGAGGTGGGGGGGTGGCATTATTAATTAGAGATAGTATAACAGCTGCAGAAAGGCAGTTCGAGGAGTATCACCCTATTGAGGTAGTATGGGTTGAAGTCAGAAATAGGAAAGGAGCAGTCACCTTGTTAGGAGTTTTCTATAGGCCCCCCAATAGTAGCAGAGATGTGGAGGAACAGATTGGGAAACAGATTTTGGAAAGGTGCAGAAGTCATAGGGTAGTAGTCATGGGCGACTTTAACTTCCCAAATATTGAGTGGAAACCCTTTAGATCAAATAGTTTGGATGGGGTGGTGTTTGTGCAGTGTGTCCAGGAAGCTTTTCTAACACAGTATGTAGATTGTCCAACCAGAGGAGGGGCAATATTGGATTTAGTACTGGGTAATGAACCAGGGCAAGTGATAGATTTGTTAGTGGGGGAGCATTTTGGAGATAGTGACCACAATTCTGTGACTTTCACTTTAGTAATGGAGAGGGATAGGTACGTGCAACAGGGCAAGGTTTACAATTGGGGGAAGGGTAAATACGATGTTGTCAGACAAGAATTGAAGTGCATAAGTTGGGAACATAGGCTGGCAGGGAAGGACACAAGTGAAATGTGGAACTTGTTCAAGGAACAGGTGCTACGTGTCCTTGATATGTATGTCCCTGTCAGGCAGGGAAGAGATGGTCGAGTGAGGGAACCATGGTTGACAAGAGAGGTTGAATGTCTTGTTAAGAGGAAAAAGGTGACTTATGTAAGGCTGAGGAAACAAGGTTCAGACAGGGCATTGGAGGGATACAAGATAGCCAGGAGGGAACTGAAGAAAGGGATTAGGAGAGCTAAGAGAGGGCATGAACAATCTTTGGCGGGTAGGATCAAGGAAAACCCCAAGGCCTTTTACACATATGTGAGAAATATGAGAATGACTAGAGCGAGGGTAGGTCCGATCAAGGACAGTAGCGGGAGATTATGTATTGAGTCTGAAGAGATGGGAGAGGTCTTGAACGAGTACATTTCTTCTGTATTTACAAATGAGAGGGGCGATATTGTTGGAGAGGACAGTGTGAAACAGATTGGTAAGCTCGAGGAAATACTTGTTAGGAAGGAAGATGTGTTGGACATTTTGAAAAACTTGAGGATAGACAAGTCCCCCGGGCCTGACGGGATATATCCAAGGATTCTATGGGAAGCAAGAGATGAAATTGCAGAGCCGTTGGCAATTATCTTTTCGTCCTCACTGTCAACAGGGGTGGTACCAGGGGATTGGAGAGTGGCGAATGTCGTGCCCCTGTTCAAAAAAGGAACTAGGGATAACCCTGGGAATTACAGGCCAGTTAGTCTTACTTCGGTGGTAGGTAAAGTAATGGAAAGGGTACTGAAGGATAGGATTTCTGAGCATCTGGAAAGACACTGCTTGATTAGGGATAGTCAGCACGGATTTGTGAGGGGTAGGTCTTGCCTTACAAATCTTATTGAATTCTTTGAGGAGGTGACCAAGCATGTGGATGAAGGTAAAGCAGTGGATGTAGTGTACATGGATTTTAGTAAGGCATTTGATAAAGTTCCCCATGGTAGGCTTCTGCACAAAGTAAGGAGGCATGGGATAGTGGGAAATTTGGCCAGTTGGATAACGAACTGGCTAACCGATAGAAGTCAGAGAGTGGTGGTGGATGGCAAATATTCAGCCTGGATCCCAGTTACCAGTGGTGTACCGCAGGGATCAGTTCTGGGTCCTCTGCTGTTTGTGATTTTCATTAATGACTTGGATGAGGGAGTTGAAGGGTGGATCAGTAAATTTGCAGACGATACGAAGATTGGTGGAGTTGTGGATAGTAAGGAGGGCTGTTGTCGGCTGCAAAGAGACATAGATAGGATGCAGAGCTGGGCTGAGAAGTGGCAGATGGAGTTTAACCCTGAAAAGTGTGAGGTTGTCCATTTTGGAAGGACAAATATGAATGCGAAATACAGGGTTAACGGTAGAGTTCTTGGCATTGTGGAGGAGCAGAGAGACCTTGGGGTCTATGTTCATACACCTTTGAAAGTTGCCACTCAAGTGGATAGAGCTGTGAAGAAGGCCTATGGTGTGCTCGCGTTCATTAACAGAGGGATTGAATTTAAGAGCCGTGAGGTGATGATGCAGCTGTACAAAACTTTGGTAAGGCCATATTTGGAGTAGTGTGTACAGTTCTGGTCGCCTCATTTTAGGAAGGATGTGGAAGCTCTGGAAAAGGTGCAAAGAAGATTTACCAGAATGTTGCCTGGAATGGAGAGTAGGTCTTACGAGGAAAGGTTGAGGGTGCTAGGCCTTTTCTCATTAGAGCGGAGAAGGATGAGGGGCGACTTGATAGAGGTTTATAAGATGATCAGGGGAATAGATAGAGTAGACAGTCAGAGACTTTTTCCCCAGGTGGAACACACCATTACAAGGGGACATAAATTTAAGGTGAAAGGTGGAAGATATAGGAGGGATATCAGAGGTAGGTTCTTTACCCAGAGAGTAGTGGGGGCATGGAATGCACTGCCTGTGGAAGTAGTTGAGTCGGAAACATTAGGGACCTTCAAGCAGCTGTTGGATAGGTACATGGATTACGGGAAAATTATATAGTGTAGATTTATTTGTTCTTAAGGGCAGCACGGTAGCATTGTGGATAGCACAATTGCTTCACAGATCCATGGTCCCAGGTTCGATTCCGGCTTGGGTCATTGTCTGTGCGGAGTCTGCACGTCCTCCCCGTGTCTGCGTGGGTTTCCTCCGGGTGCTCTGGTTTCCTCCCACAGTCCAAAGATGTGCGGGTTAGGTGAATTGGCCAAGGATAAATTGCCCTTAATGTCCAAATTGCCCTTGGTGTTGGGTGGAGGTGTTGATTTTGGCTAGGGTGCTCTTTCCAAGAACTGGTGCGGACTCGAGGGGCCGAATGGCCTCCTTCTGCACTGTAAATTCAATGATAATCTATGATTAATCTAGGACAAAGGTTCGGCACAACATCGTGGGCCGAAGGGCCTGTTCTGTGCTGTATTTTCTATGTTCTATGTTCTATCTCTGTAACCTCCGCCAGTCACTACAACACTCCCTATCTCTGTAACCTCCTCCAGCCACTACAACCCTCCCAATCTCTGTAACCTCCTCAGCCTCTACAACTCTCCCTATCTCTGTAACCTCCTCCAGCCCCAATCCTCCCTATCTCTGTAACCTCCTCCAACCCCTGCAACCCTCCCTATCTCTGTAACCTCGTCCAGACCTTACACCCCTCCCTATCCCTGTAACCTCCTCCAGCCCCTACACACTCCCTATCTCTGTCACCTCCTCCAGCCCCTCCAACCCTCCCTATCTCTGTAACCTCCTCCACCCCAACCCTCCCTATCTCTGTAACCTCCTGCGGCCCGACAACCCTCCCTATCTCTGTAACCTCCCTATCTCTGTAACCTCCTCCAGCCCCTCCAACCCTCCCTATCTCTGTAACCTCCTCCAACCCTCCCTATCTCTGTAACCTCCTGCGGCCCGACAACCCTCCCTATCTCTGTAACCACCTCCAGCCCCTACATCCCTATCTCTCTGTGTAACCTCCTGTGGCCCCTACACCCTCCCTATCTCTGTAACCTCCTCCAGCCCTTACAACCCTGCCTATCTCTGTTACCTCCTCTAGCCCCTATCACCCTCCCTATCTCTGTAACCTCTTCCAGCCCCCACAAATGCAACCCTCCCTATCTCTGTATCCTCCTCCAGCCCCTCCAACCCTCCCTATCTCTGTAACCTCCTCCAGCCCTACAACTACTCCCCTCCCTCTCTGTAACCTCCTCCAGCCCCAATCCTCCCTATCTCTGTAACCTCCGCCAGTCGCTACAACACTCCCTATCTCTGTAACCTCCTCCAGCCCCTACAACCCTCCCAATCTCTGAAACCTCCTCCAGCCCCTACAACCCTCCCTATCTCTGTAACCTCCTCCAGCCCCCTACACCCTCCCTATCTCTGTAACCTCCTCCAGCCTCCACAACTCTCCCTATCTCTGTAACATCCTCCAGCCCCTACAACCCTCCCTATCTCTGTAACCTCCTCCAGCCCCTACACCCTCCCTATCTCTGTAACCTCTTCCAGCCCCTACACCCTCCCTATCTCTGCAACCTCCTCCAGCCCTTACAACCCTGCCTATCTCTGTAAACTCCTCCAGCGCCTACAACCCTCCCTATCTCTGTAACCTCCTCCAGCCCCTACAACCCTCCCTATCACTGTAACCCCCTCCAGCCCCTACTCCTCTCCCTATCTCTGTAACCTCCTCCAGTCCCTAGAACCCTCCCTATCTCTAACCTCCTCCAGCCGCCTACACCCTCCCTATCTCTGTAACCTCCTCCAGCCCCCTACACCTTCCCTATCTCTGCAACATCCTCCAGCCCTTACAAACCTGCCTATCTCTGTAACCTCCTCCAGCACTTACAACCCTTCCTATCTCTGTAACCTCCCCCAGCCCCCTACACCCTCCCTATCTCTGTAACCTCCTCCAGCCCCAATCCTCCCTATCTCTGTAACCTCCTGCAGCCCCCTACACCCTCCCTATCTCTGTAACCTCCTCCAGCCCAAATCCTCCCTATCTCTGTAACCTCCTCCAGCCCCCTACACCCTCCCTATCTCAGGAACCTCGTCCAGCCCCTACACCCTCCTTTCTCTGTAACTGCCTCCAGCCCCTACAACACTCCCTATCTCTGTAACCTCCTCCACCCCCAACCCTCCCTATCTCTGTAAGCCCCTACAACCCTCCCTATCACTGTAACCCCCCCCAGCCCCTACTCCCCTCCCTAGCTCTGTAACCTCCTCCAGCCTCTACACCCCTCCCTATCTCTGTAACCTCCTCCAGCCCCTGCAACCCTCCCAATTTCTGTAACCTCCTCCAGCCCCTACAACCCTTCCTGTCTCTGTAACCTCCTCCAGCCCCTACAATCCTCCCTATCTGTGTAACCTCCTCCAGCCCCCTACACCCCTCCCTATCTCTGTAACCTCGTCCAGCCCCTACACCCCTCCCTATCTCTGTAACCTCGTCCAGCCCCCCACCCATCCCTATCTCTGTAACCTCCTCCAGCCCCTACACCCCTCCCTATCTCTGTAACCTCCTCCAGCCCCTACAACCCTCCCTATCTCTGTAACCTCCTCCACCCCCAACCCTCCCTATCTCTGTAACCTACTCCACCCCAACCCTCCCTATCTCTGTAACCTCCTGCGGCCCCGACAACCCTCCCTATCTCTGTAACCTCCCTATCTCTGTAACCTCCTCCAGCCCCTACACCCCTCCCTATCTCTGTAACCTCCTCCACCCCCAACCCTCCCTATCTCTGTAACCTCCTCCACCCCAACCCTCCCTATCTCTGTAACCTCCTGCGGCCCCGACAACACTCCCTATCTCTGTAACCTCCTCCACCTCCAACCCTCCCTATCTCTGTAACCTCCTGCGGCCCGACAACCCTCCCTATCTCTGGAACCGCCTCCAGTCCCTACATCCCTGCCTCTCTGTGTAAACTCCTGTGGCCCCTACACCCCTGCCTATCTCTGTAACCTCCTCCAGCCCCTACACCCCTCCCAATCTCTGTAACCTCCTCCAGCCCCTACACACCTCCCTATCTCTGTAAACTCCTCCAGCCCCTACAACCCTCCCAATCTCTGTAACCTCCTCCAGCCCCTACACACCTCCCTATCTCTGTAAACTCCTCCAGCCCCTACAACCCTCCCAATCTCTGTAACCTCCTCCAGCCCCTACAATCCTCCCTATCTCTGTAACCTCCTCCAGCCCCTACTCCTCTCCCTATCTCTCTAACCTCCACCAGTCCCTCGAACCCTCCCTATCTCTGTAACCTCCTCCAGCACCCTACACCCTCCCTATCTCTGTAACCTCCTCCAGCCCCAATCCTCCCTATCTCTGTAACCTCCTCCAGCCCCCTACACCCTCCCTATCTCAGGAACCTCGTCCAGCCCCTACACCCTCCCTATCTCTGTAACCTCCTCCAGCCCCTACAACCCTCCCTATCTCGGTAACTGCCTCCAGCCCCTACAATACTCCCTATCTCTGTAACCTCCTCCACCCCTAACCCTCCCTATCTCTGTAACCTCCTGCAGCCCCGACAACCCTCCCATCTCTGTAACCCCCTCCAGCCCCTACAACCCTCCCTATCTCTGTAACCTCCTCTAGCCCCTACACGCCTCCCTATCTCTGTAACCTCCTCCAGCCCCCTACACCCTCCCTATCTCTGTAACCTCCTCCAGCCTCTACAACTCTCTCTATCTCTGTAACCTCCTCCAGCCCCAATCCTCCCTATCTCTGTAACTTCCCCCAGCCCCCTAGACCCTCCCTATCTCTGTAACCTCCTCCAACCCCTGCAACCCTCGCTATCTCTGTCACCTCGTCCAGACCCTACACCCCTCCCTATCTCTGTAACCGCCTCCAGCCCCTGCAACCCTCCCTATCTCTGTAACCTCCTCCAGCCCCTACACCCTCCCTATCTCTGTAACCTCCTCCAGCCCCTACACCCTCCCTATCTCTGTAACCGCCTCCAGCCCCTACAACCCTCCCTATCTCTGTAACCTCCTCCAGCCCCTCCAACCCTCCCTATCTCTGTAACCTCCTCCAGCCCCTACACCCTCCCTATCTCTGTAACCTCCTCCAGCCCCTACACCCTCCCTATCTCTGTAACCGCCTCCAGCCCCTACAACCCTCCCTATCTCTGTAACCTCCTCCAGCCCCTCCAACCCTCCCTATCTCTGTAACCCCCTCCACCCCAACGCTCCCTATCTCTGTAACCTCCTGCGGCCGCGTCAACCCTCCCTATCTCTGTAACCTCCCTATCTCTGTAACCTCCTCCAGCCCCTCCAACCCTCCCAATCTCTGTAACCTCCTCCAACCCTCCCTATCTCTGTAACCTCCTGCGTCCCGACAACCCTCCCTATCTCTGTAACCGCCTCCAGCCCCTACATCCTCCCTATCTCTGTAACCTCATCCAGCCCCTACACCCTCCCTATATCTGTAACCTCCTCCAGCCCCTACAACCCGCCCTGTCTCTGAAACCTCCACCACCCCCAACCCTCCCTATCTCTGTAACCTCCTCCAGCCCCTACAACCCGCCCTATCTCTGTAACCTCCTCCAGCCCCTACACCCTCCCTATCTCTGTAACCGCCTCGAGCCCCTACAACACTCCCTATCTCTGTAACCCCTCCAGCCCCTACAACCCTCCCAATCTCTGTGACCTCCTCCAGCCCCTACAACCCTCCCAATCTCTGTAACCTCCTCCAGCCCCTACAACCCTCCCTATTTCTGTAACCTCCTCCAGCCCCGACTCCTCTCCCTATCTCTGTAACCTCCACCAGTCCCTCGAACCCTCCCTATCTCTGTAACCTCCTCCAGCCCCCTACACCCTCCCTATCTCTGTAACCTCCTCCAGCCCCAATCCTCCCTATCTCTGTAACCTCCTCCAGCCCCCTACACCCTCCCTATCTCAGGAACCTCATCCAGCCCCTACACCCTCCTTTCTCTGTAACTGCCTCCAGCCCCTACAACACTCCCTATCTCTGTAACCTCCTCCACCCCCAACCCTCCCTCTCTCTGTAAGCCCCTACAACCCTCCCTATCTCTGTAACCTCCTCCAGCCCCTACTCCCCTCCCTATCTCTGTAACCTCCTCCAGCCTCTACACCCCTCCCTATCTCTGTAACCTCCTCCAGCCCCTGCAACCCTCCCAATTTCTGTAACCTCCTCCAGCCCCTACAACCCTTCCTGTCTCTGTAACCTCCTCCAGCCGCTACAATCCTCCCTATCTCTGTAACCTCCTCCAGCCCCCTACACCCCTCCCTATCTCTGTAACCTCGTCCAGCCCCTACATCTCTCCCTATCTCTGTAACCTCCTCCAGCCCGTACACCCCTCCCTATCTCTGTAACCTCGTCCAGCTCCCCACCCATCCCTATCTCTGTAACCTCCTCCAGCCACTACACCCCTCCCTATCTCTGTAACCTCCCTATCTCTATAACCTCCTCCAGCCCCTCCAACCCTCCCTATCTGTATAACCTCCTCCACCTCCAACCCTCCCTATCTCTGTAACCTCCTGCGGCCCGACAACCCTCCCTATCTCTGTAACTGCCTCCAGTCCCTACATCCCTGCCTCTCTGTGTAAACTCCTGTGGCCCCTACACCCTCCCTATCTCTGTAACCTCCTCCACCCCCAACCCTCCCTATCTCTGTAACCTCCTCCAGACCCTACACCCCTCCCTATCTCTGTAGCCTCCACCAGCCCCAATCCTCCCTATCTCTGTAACCTCCTCCAGCCCCCTACACCCTCCCTATCTCAGGAACCTCGTCCAGCCCCTATAACCTCCTTTCTCTGTAACTGCCTCCAGCCCCTACAATACTCCCTATCTCTGTAACCTCCTCCACCCCCAACCCTCCCTATCTCTGTAAGCCCCTACAACCCTCCCTATCTCTGTAACCTCCTCCAGCCCGTACTCCCCTCCCTAGCTCTGTAACCTCCTCCAGCCTCTACACCCCTCCCTATCTCTGTAACCTCCTCCAGGCCCTGCAACCCTCCCAATTTCTGTAACCTCCTCCAGCCCCTACAACCCTTCCTGTCTCTGTAACCTCCTCCAGCCCCTACAATCCTCCCTATCTCTGTAACCTCCTCCAGCCCCCTACACCACTCCCTATCTCTGTAACCTCGTCCAGACCCTACACCCCTCCCTATCTCTGTAACCTCGTCCAGCCCCCACCCATCCCTATCTCTGTAACCTCCTCCAGCCCCTTCACCCCTCCCTATATCTGTAACCACTACCAGTTCCTACAACCCTCCCTATCTCTGTAACCTCCTCCAGCCCCTACACCCTCCCTATCTCTGTAACCTCCTCCAGCCCCTACAACACTCCCTATCTCTGTAAACTCCTCCACCCCAACCCTCCCTATCTCTGTAACCTCCTCCACCCCAACCCTCCCTATCTCTGTAACCTCCTGCGGCCCCGACAACCCTCCCTATCTCTGTAACCTCCCTATCTCTGTAACCTCCTCCAGCCCCTACAACACTCCCTATCTCTGTAAACTCCTCCACCCCAACCCTCCCTATCTCTGTAACCTCCTCCACCTCCAACCCTCCCTATCTCTGTAACCTCCTGCGGCCCGACAACCCTCCCTATCTCTGTAACCGCCTCCAGTCCCTACACCCCTCCCTATCTCTGTAACCTCCTCCAGACCCTACACCCCTCCCTATCTCTGTAACCTCCTCCAGACCCTACACCCCTCCCTATCTCTGTAACCTCCTCCAGCCCCTAGACACCTCCCTATCTCTGTAACCTCCTCCAGCCCCTACAACCCTCCCAATCTCTGTAACCTCCTCCAGCCCCTCCAATCCTCCCTATCTCTGTAACCTCCTCCAGCCCCTACTCCTCTCCCTATCTCTGTAACCTCCACCAGTCCCTCGAACCCTTATCTCTGTAACCTCCTCCAGCCCCATACACCCTCCCTATCTCTGTAACCTCCTCCAGCCCCAATCCTCCCTATCTCTGTAACCTCCTCCAGCCCCCTACACCCTCCCTATCTCAGGAACCTCCGCCAGCCCCTACACCCTCCCTATCTCTGTAACCTCCTGCAGCCCCGACAACCCTCCCATCTCTGTAACCCCCTCCAGCCCCTACAACCCTCCCTATCTCTGTAACCTCCTCCAGCCCCTACACCCCTCCCTATCTCTGTAACCTCCTCCAGCCCCCTACACCCTCCCTATCTCTGTAACCTCCTCCAGCCTCTACAACTCTCCCTATCTGTAACCTCCTCCAGCCCCAATCCTCCCTATCTCTGTAACTTCCCCCAGCCCCCTAGACCCTCCCTATCTCTGTAACCTCCTCCAACCCCTGCAACCCTCCCTATCTCTGTCACCTCGTCCAGACCCTACACCCCTCCCTATCTCTGTAACCGCCTCCAGCCCCTACAACCCTCCCTATCTCTGTAACCTCCTCCAGCCCCTACACCCTCCCTATCTCTGTAACCGCCTCCAGCCCCTACAATCCTCCCTATCTCTGTAACCTCCTCCAGCCCCTACAACCCTCCCTATCTCTGTAACCTCCTGCGGCCCCGACAACCCTCCCTATCTCTGTAACCTCCTCCAACCCTCCCTATCTCTGTAACCTCATGTGGCCCCTACATCCGTGCCTCTCTGTGAAACCTCCTGTGGCCCCTACACCCTCCCTATCTCTGTAACCTCCTCCAGCCCCTACAACCCGCCCTATCTCTGTAACCTCCACCACCCGCAACCCTCCCTATCTCTGTAACCTCCTCCAGCCCCTACACCCTCCCTATCTCTGTAACCTCTTCCAGCCCCTACACCCTCCCTATCTCTGCAACCTCCTCCAGCCCTTACAACCCTGCCTATCTCTGTAAACTCCTCCAGCGCCTACAACCCTCCCTATCTCTGTAACCTCCTCCAGCCCCTACAACCCTCCCTATAACTGTAACCCCCTCCAGCCCCTACTCCTCTCCCTATCTCTGTAACCTCCTCCAGTCCCTAGAACCCTCCCTATCTCTAACCTCCTCCAGCCGCCTACACCCTCCCTATCTCTGTAACCTCCTCCAGCCCCCTACACCTTCCCTATCTCTGCAACATCCTCCAGCCCTTACAAACCTGCATATCTCTGTAACCTCCTCCAGCACTTACAACCCTTCCTATCTCTGTAACCTCCCCCAGCCCCCTACACCCTACCTATCTCTGTAACCTCCTCCAGCCCCAATCCTCCCTATCTCTGTAACCTCCTCCAGCCGCCTACACCCTCCCTATCTCAGGAACCTCGTCCAGCCCCTACACCCTCCTTTCTCTGTAACTGCCTCCAGCCCCTACAACCCTCCCTATCACTGTAACCCCCCCCAGTCCCTACTCCCCTCCCTAGCTCTGTAACCTCCTCCAGCCCCTACAACCCTCCCTATCTCTGTAACCTCCTCCAGCCCCTCCAACCCTCCCTATCTCTGTAACCTCCTCCACCCCAACGCTCCCTATCTCTGTAACCTCCTGCGGCCCGACAACCCTCCCTATCTCTGTAACCTCCCTATCTCTGTAACCTCCTCCAGCCCCTCCAACCCTCCCGATCTCTGTAACCTCCTCCAACCCTCCCTATCTCTGTAACCTCCTGCGGCCCGACAACCCTCCCTATCTCTGTAACCACCTCCAGCCCCTACATCCCTATCTCTCTGTGTAACCTCCTGTGGCCCCTACACCCTCCCTATCTCTGTAACCTCCTCCAGCCCTTACAACCCTGCCTATCTCTGTTACCTCCTCTAGCCCCTATCACCCTCCCTATCTCTGTAACCTCTTCCAGCCCCCACAAATGCAACCCTCCCTATCTCTGTATCCTCCTCCAGCCCCTCCAACCCTCCCTATCTCTGTAACCTCCTCCAGCCCTACAACTACTCCCCTCCCTCTCTGTAACCTCCTCCAGCCCCAATCCTCCCTATCTCTGTAACCTCCGCCAGTCGCTACAACACTCCCTATCTCTGTAACCTCCTCCAGCCCCTACAACCCTCCCAATCTCTGAAACCTCCTCCAGCCCCTACAACCCTCCCTATCTCTGTAACCTCCTCCAGCCCCCTACACCCTCCCTATCTCTGTAACCTCCTCCAGCCTCCACAACTCTCCCTATCTCTGTAACATCCTCCAGCCCCTACAACCCTCCCTATCTCTGTAACCTCCTCCAGCCCAAATCCTCCCTATCTCTGTAACCTCCTCCAGCCCCCTACACCCTCCCTATCTCAGGAACCTCGTCCAGCCCCTACACCCTCCTTTCTCTGTAACTGCCTCCAGCCCCTACAACACTCCCTATCTCTGTAACCTCCTCCACCCCCAACCCTCCCTATCTCTGTAAGCCCCTACAACCCTCCCGATCACTGTAACCCCCCCCAGCCCCTACTCCCCTCCCTAGCTCTGTAACCTCCTCCAGCCTCTACACCCCTCCCTATCTCTGTAACCTCCTCCAGCCCCTGCAACCCTCCCAATTTCTGTAACCTCCTCCAGCCCCTACAACCCTTCCTGTCTCTGTAACCTCCTCCAGCCCCTACAATCCTCCCTATCTGTGTAACCTCCTCCAGCCCCCTACACCCCTCCCTATCTCTGTAACCTCGTCCAGCCCCTACACCCCTCCCTATCTCTGTAACCTCGTCCAGCCCCCCACCCATCCCTATCTCTGTAACCTCCTCCAGCCCCTACACCCCTCCCTATCTCTGTAACCTCCTCCAGCCCCTACAACCCTCCCTATCTCTGTAACCTCCTCCACCCCCAACCCTCCCTATCTCTGTAACCTACTCCACCCCAACCCTCCCTATCTCTGTAACCTCCTGCGGCCCCGACAACCCTCCCTATCTCTGTAACCTCCCTATCTCTGTAACCTCCTCCAGCCCCTACACCCCTCCCTATCTCTGTAACCTCCTCCACCCCCAACCCTCCCTATCTCTGTAACCTCCTCCACCCCAACCCTCCCTATCTCTGTAACCTCCTGCGGCCCCGACAACACTCCCTATCTCTGTAACCTCCTCCACCTCCAACCCTCCCTATCTCTGTAACCTCCTGCGGCCCGACAACCCTCCCTATCTCTGGAACCGCCTCCAGTCCCTACATCCCTGCCTCTCTGTGTAAACTCCTGTGGCCCCTACACCCCTGCCTATCTCTGTAACCTCCTCCAGCCCCTACACCCCTCCCAATCTCTGTAACCTCCTCCAGCCCCTACACACCTCCCTATCTCTGTAAACTCCTCCAGCCCCTACAACCCTCCCAATCTCTGTAACCTCCTCCAGCCCCTACACACCTCCCTATCTCTGTAAACTCCTCCAGCCCCTACAACCCTCCCAATCTCTGTAACCTCCTCCAGCCCCTACAATCCTCCCTATCTCTGTAACCTCCTCCAGCCCCTACTCCTCTCCCTATCTCTCTAACCTCCACCAGTCCCTCGAACCCTCCCTATCTCTGTAACCTCCTCCAGCACCCTACACCCTCCCTATCTCTGTAACCTCCTCCAGCCCCAATCCTCCCTATCTCTGTAACCTCCTCCAGCCCCCTACACCCTCCCTATCTCAGGAACCTCGTCCAGCCCCTACACCCTCCCTATCTCTGTAACCTCCTCCAGCCCCTACAACCCTCCCTATCTCGGTAACTGCCTCCAGCCCCTACAATACTCCCTATCTCTGTAACCTCCTCCACCCCTAACCCTCCCTATCTCTGTAACCTCCTGCAGCCCCGACAACCCTCCCATCTCTGTAACCCCCTCCAGCCCCTACAACCCTCCCTATCTCTGTAACCTCCTCTAGCCCCTACACGCCTCCCTATCTCTGTAACCTCCTCCAGCCCCCTACACCCTCCCTATCTCTGTAACCTCCTCCAGCCTCTACAACTCTCTCTATCTCTGTAACCTCCTCCAGCCCCAATCCTCCCTATCTCTGTAACTTCCCCCAGCCCCCTAGACCCTCCCTATCTCTGTAACCTCCTCCAACCCCTGCAACCCTCGCTATCTCTGTCACCTCGTCCAGACCCTACACCCCTCCCTATCTCTGTAACCGCCTCCAGCCCCTACAACCCTCCCTATCTCTGTAACCTCCTCCAGCCCCTACACCCTCCCTATCTCTGTAACCTCCTCCAGCCCCTACACCCTCCCTATCTCTGTAACCGCCTCCAGCCCCTACAACCCTCCCTATCTCTGTAACCTCCTCCAGCCCCTCCAACCCTCCCTATCTCTGTAACCCCCTCCACCCCAACGCTCCCTATCTCTGTAACCTCCTGCGGCCGCGTCAACCCTCCCTATCTCTGTAACCTCCCTATCTCTGTAACCTCCTCCAGCCCCTCCAACCCTCCCAATCTCTGTAACCTCCTCCAACCCTCCCTATCTCTGTAACCTCCTGCGTCCCGACAACCCTCCCTATCTCTGTAACCGCCTCCAGCCCCTACATCCTCCCTATCTCTGTAACCTCATCCAGCCCCTACACCCTCCCTATATCTGTAACCTCCTCCAGCCCCTACAACCCGCCCTGTCTCTGAAACCTCCACCACCCCCAACCCTCCCTATCTCTGTAACCTCCTCCAGCCCCTACAACCCGCCCTATCTCTGTAACCTCCTCCAGCCCCTACACCCTCCCTATCTCTGTAACCGCCTCGAGCCCCTACAACACTCCCTATCTCTGTAACCCCTCCAGCCCCTACAACCCTCCCAATCTCTGTGACCTCCTCCAGCCCCTACAACCCTCCCAATCTCTGTAACCTCCTCCAGCCTCTACAACCCTCCCTATTTCTGTAACCTCCTCCAGCCCCGACTCCTCTCCCTATCTCTGTAACCTCCACCAGTCCCTCGAACCCTCCCTATCTCTGTAACCTCCTCCAGCCCCCTACACCCTCCCTATCTCTGTAACCTCCTCCAGCCCCAATCCTCCCTATCTCTGTAACCTCCTCCAGCCCCCTACACCCTCCCTATCTCAGGAACCTCATCCAGCCCCTACACCCTCCTTTCTCTGTAACTGCCTCCAGCCCCTACAACACTCCCTATCTCTGTAACCTCCTCCACCCCCAACCCTCCCTCTCTCTGTAAGCCCCTACAACCCTCCCTATCTCTGTAACCTCCTCCAGCCCCTACTCCCCTCCCTATCTCTGTAACCTCCTCCAGCCTCTACACCCCTCCCTATCTCTGTAACCTCCTCCAGCCCCTGCAACCCTCCCAATTTCTGTAACCTCCTCCAGCCCCTACAACCCTTCCTGTCTCTGTAACCTCCTCCAGCCGCTACAATCCTCCCTATCTCTGTAACCTCCTCCAGCCCCCTACACCCCTCCCTATCTCTGTAACCTCGTCCAGCCCCTACATCTCTCCCTATCTCTGTAACCTCCTCCAGCCCGTACACCCCTCCCTATCTCTGTAACCTCGTCCAGCTCCCCACCCATCCCTATCTCTGTAACCTCCTCCAGCCACTACACCCCTCCCTATCTCTGTAACCTCCCTATCTCTATAACCTCCTCCAGCCCCTCCAACCCTCCCTATCTGTATAACCTCCTCCACCTCCAACCCTCCCTATCTCTGTAACCTCCTGCGGCCCGACAACCCTCCCTATCTCTGTAACCGCCTCCAGTCCCTACATCCCTGCCTCTCTGTGTAAACCCCTGTGGCCCCTACACCCTCCCTATCTCTGTAACCTCCTCCACCCCCAACCCTCCCTATCTCTGTAACCTCCTCCAGACCCTACACCCCTCCCTATCTCTGTAACCTCCACCAGCCCCAATCCTCCCTATCTCTGTAACCTCCTCCAGCCCCCTACACCCTCCCTATCTCAGGAACCTCGTCCAGCCCCTATAACCTCCTTTCTCTGTAACTGCCTCCAGCCCCTACAATACTCCCTATCTCTGTAACCTCCTCCACCCCCAACCCTCCCTATCTCTGTAAGCCCCTACAACCCTCCCTATCTCTGTAACCTCCTCCAGCCCCTACTCCCCTCCCTAGCTCTGTAACCTCCTCCAGCCTCTACACCCCTCCCTATCTCTGTAACCTCCTCCAGGCCCTGCAACCCTCCCAATTTCTGTAACCTCCTCCAGCCCCTACAACCCTTCCTGTCTCTGTAACCTCCTCCAGCCCCTACAATCCTCCCTATCTCTGTAACCTCCTCCAGCCCCCTACACCACTCCCTATCTCTGTAACCTCGTCCAGACCCTACACCCCTCCCTATTTCTGTAACCTCGTCCAGCCCCCACCCATCCCTATCTCTGTAACCTCCTCCAGCCCCTTCACCCCTCCCTATCTCTGTAACCACTATCAGTTCCTACAACCCTCCCTATCTCTGTAACCTCCTCCAGCCCCTACACCCTCCCTATCTCTGTAACCTCCTCCAGCCCCTACAACACTCCCTATCTCTGTAAACTCCTCCACCCCAACCCTCCCTATCTCTGTAACCTCCTCCACCCCAACCCTCCCTATCTCTGTAACCTCCTGCGGCCCCGACAACCCTCCCTATCTCTGTAACCTCCTCCACCTCCAACCCTCCCTATCTCTGTAACCTCCTGCGGCCCGACAACCCTCCCTATCTCTGTAACCGCCTCCAGTCCCTACACCCCTCCCTATCTCTGTAACCTCCTCCAGACCCTACACCCCTCCCTATCTCTGTAACCTCCTCCAGACCCTACACCCCTCCCTATCTCTGTAACCTCCTCCAGCCCCTAGACACCTCCCTATCTCTGTAACCTCCTCCAGCCCCTACAACCCTCCCAATCTCTGTAACCTCCTCCAGCCCCTCCAATCCTCCCTATCTCTGTAACCTCCTCCAGCCCCTACTCCTCTCCCTATCTCTGTAACCTCCACCAGTCCCTCGAACCCTTATCTCTGTAACCTCCTCCAGCCCCATACACCCTCCCTATCTCTGTAACCTCCTCCAGCCCCAATCCTCCCTATCTCTGTAACCTCCTCCAGCCCCCTACACCCTCCCTATCTCAGGAACCTCCGCCAGCCCCTACACCCTCCCTATCTCTGTAACCTCCTGCAGCCCCGACAACCCTCCCATCTCTGTAACCCCCTCCAGCCCCTACAACCCTCCCTATCTCTGTAACCTCCTCCAGCCCCTACACCCCTCCCTATCTCTGTAACCTCCTCCAGCCCCCTACACCCTCCCTATCTCTGTAACCTCCTCCAGCCTCTACAACTCTCCCTATCTGTAACCTCCTCCAGCCCCAATCCTCCCTATCTCTGTAACTTCCCCCAGGCCCCTAGACCCTCCCTATCTCTGTAACCTCCTCCAACCCCTGCAACCCTCCCGATCTCTGTCACCTCGTCCAGACCCTACACCCCTCCCTATCTCTGTAACCGCCTCCAGCCCCTACAACCCTCCCTATCTCTGTAACCTCCTCCAGCCCCTACACCCTCCCTATCTCTGTAACCGCCTCCAGCCCCTACAATCCTCCCTATCTCTGTAACCTCCTCCAGCCCCTACAACCCTCCCTATCTCTGTAACCTCCTGCGGCCCCGACAACCCTCCCTATCTCTGTAACCTCCTCCAACCCTCCCTATCTCTGTAACCTCATGTGGCCCCTACATCCGTGCCTCTCTGTGAAACCTCCTGTGGCCCCTACACCCTCCCTATCTCTGTAACCTCCTCCAGCCCCTACAACCCGCCCTATCTCTGTAACCTCCACCACCCGCAACCCTCCCTATCTCTGTAACCTCCTCCAGCCCCTACACCCTCCCTATCTCTGTAACCTCTTCCAGCCCCTACACCCTCCCTATCTCTGCAACCTCCTCCAGCCCTTACAACCCTGCCTATCTCTGTAAACTCCTCCAGCGCCTACAACCCTCCCTATCTCTGTAACCTCCTCCAGCCCCTACAACCCTCCCTATAACTGTAACCCCCTCCAGCCCCTACTCCTCTCCCTATCTCTGTAACCTCCTCCAGTCCCTAGAACCCTCCCTATCTCTAACCTCCTCCAGCCGCCTACACCCTCCCTATCTCTGTAACCTCCTCCAGCCCCCTACACCTTCCCTATCTCTGCAACATCCTCCAGCCCTTACAAACCTGCATATCTCTGTAACCTCCTCCAGCACTTACAACCCTTCCTATCTCTGTAACCTCCCCCAGCCCCCTACACCCTCCCTATCTCTGTAACCTCCTCCAGCCCCAATCCTCCCTATCTCTGTAACCTCCTCCAGCCGCCTACACCCTCCCTATCTCAGGAACCTCGTCCAGCCCCTACACCCTCCTTTCTCTGTAACTGCCTCCAGCCCCTACAACCCTCCCTATCACTGTAACCCCCCCCAGTCCCTACTCCCCTCCCTAGCTCTGTAACCTCCTCCAGCCCCTCCAACCCTCCCTATCTCTGTAACCTCCTCCACCCCAACGCTCCCTATCTCTGTAACCTCCTGCGGCCCGACAACCCTCCCTATCTCTGTAACCTCCCTATCTCTGTAACCTCCTCCAGCCCCTCCAACCCTCCCTATCTCTGTAACCTCCTCCAACCCTCCCTATCTCTGTAACCTCCTGCGGCCCGACAACCCTCCCTATCTCTGTAACCACCTCCAGCCCCTACATCCCTATCTCTCTGTGTAACCTCCTGTGGCCCCTACACCCTCCCTATCTCTGTAACCTCCTCCAGCCCTTACAACCCTGCCTATCTCTGTTACCTCCTCTAGCCCCTATCACCCTCCCTATCTCTGTAACCTCTTCCAGCCCCCACAAGTGCAACCCTCCCTATCTCTGTATCCTCCTCCAGCCCCTCCAACCCTCCCTATCTCTGTAACCTCCTCCAGCCCTACAACTACTCCCCTCCCTCTCTGTAACCTCCTCCAGCCCCAATCCTCCCTATCTCTGTAACCTCCGCCAGTCGCTACAACACTCCCTATCTCTGTAACCTCCTCCAGCCCCTACAACCCTCCCAATCTCTGAAACCTCCTCCAGCCCCTACAACCCTCCCTATCTCTGTAACCTCCTCCAGCCCCCTACACCCTCCCTATCTCTGTAACCTCCTCCAGCCTCCACAACTCTCCCTATCTCTGTAACATCCTCCAGCCCCTACAACCCTCCCTATCTCTGTAACCTCCTCCAGCCCCTACACCCTCCCTATCTCTGTAACCTCTTCCAGCCCCTACACCCTCCCTATCTCTGCAACCTCCTCCAGCCCTTACAACCCTGCCTATCTCTGTAAACTCCTCCAGCGCCTACAACCCTCCCTATCTCTGTAACCTCCTCCAGCCCCTACAACCCTCCCTATCACTGTAACCCCCTCCAGCCCCTACTCCTCTCCCTATCTCTGTAACCTCCTCCAGTCCCTAGAACCCTCCCTATCTCTAACCTCCTCCAGCCGCCTACACCCTCCCTATCTCTGTAACCTCCTCCAGCCCCCTACACCTTCCCTATCTCTGCAACATCCTCCAGCCCTTACAAACCTGCCTATCTCTGTAACCTCCTCCAGCACTTACAACCCTTCCTATCTCTGTAACCTCCCCCAGCCCCCTACACCCTCCCTATCTCTGTAACCTCCTCCAGCCCCAATCCTCCCTATCTCTGTAACCTCCTGCAGCCCCCTACACCCTCCCTATCTCTGTAACCTCCTCCAGCCCAAATCCTCCCTATCTCTGTAACCTCCTCCAGCCCCCTACACCCTCCCTATCTCAGGAACCTCGTCCAGCCCCTACACCCTCCTTTCTCTGTAACTGCCTCCAGCCCCTACAACACTCCCTATCTCTGTAACCTCCTCCACCCCCAACCCTCCCTATCTCTGTAAGCCCCTACAACCCTCCCTATCACTGTAACCCCCCCCCCAGCCCCTACTCCCCTCCCTAGCTCTGTAACCTCCTCCAGCCTCTACACCCCTCCCTATCTCTGTAACCTCCTCCAGCCCCTGCAACCCTCCCAATTTCTGTAACCTCCTCCAGCCCCTACAACCCTTCCTGTCTCTGTAACCTCCTCCAGCCCCTACAATCCTCCCTATCTGTGTAACCTCCTCCAGCCCCCTACACCCCTCCCTATCTCTGTAACCTCGTCCAGCCCCTACACCCCTCCCTATCTCTGTAACCTCGTCCAGCCCCCCACCCATCCCTATCTCTGTAACCTCCTCCAGCCCCTACACCCCTCCCTATCTCTGTAACCTCCTCCAGCCCCTACAACCCTCCCTATCTCTGTAACCTCCTCCACCCCCAACCCTCCCTATCTCTGTAACCTACTCCACCCCAACCCTCCCTATCTCTGTAACCTCCTGCGGCCCCGACAACCCTCCCTATCTCTGTAACCTCCCTATCTCTGTAACCTCCTCCAGCCCCTACACCCCTCCCTATCTCTGTAACCTCCTCCACCCCCAACCCTCCCTATCTCTGTAACCTCCTCCACCCCAACCCTCCCTATCTCTGTAACCTCCTGCGGCCCCGACAACACTCCCTATCTCTGTAACCTCCTCCACCTCCAACCCTCCCTATCTCTGTAACCTCCTGCGGCCCGACAACCCTCCCTATCTCTGGAACCGCCTCCAGTCCCTACATCCCTGCCTCTCTGTGTAAACTCCTGTGGCCCCTACACCCCTGCCTATCTCTGTAACCTCCTCCAGCCCCTACACCCCTCCCAATCTCTGTAACCTCCTCCAGCCCCTACACACCTCCCTATCTCTGTAAACTCCTCCAGCCCCTACAACCCTCCCAATCTCTGTAACCTCCTCCAGCCCCTACACACCTCCCTATCTCTGTAAACTCCTCCAGCCCCTACAACCCTCCCAATCTCTGTAACCTCCTCCAGCCCCTACAATCCTCCCTATCTCTGTAACCTCCTCCAGCCCCTACTCCTCTCCCTATCTCTCTAACCTCCACCAGTCCCTCGAACCCTCCCTATCTCTGTAACCTCCTCCAGCACCCTACACCCTCCCTATCTCTGTAACCTCCTCCAGCCCCAATCCTCCCTATCTCTGTAACCTCCTCCAGCCCCCTACACCCTCCCTATCTCAGGAACCTCGTCCAGCCCCTACACCCTCCCTATCTCTGTAACCTCCTCCAGCCCCTACAACCCTCCCTATCTCGGTAACTGCCTCCAGCCCCTACAATACTTCCTATCTCTGTAACCTCCTCCACCCCTAACCCTCCCATCTCTGTAACCCCCTCCAGCCCCTACAACCCTCCCTATCTCTGTAACCTCCTCTAGCCCCTACACGCCTCCCTATCTCTGTAACCTCCTCCAGCCCCCTACACCCTCCCTATCTCTGTAACCTCCTCCAGCCTCTACAACTCTCTCTATCTCTGTAACCTCCTCCAGCCCCAATCCTCCCTATCTCTGTAACTTCCCCCAGCCCCCTAGACCCTCCCTATCTCTGTAACCTCCTCCAACCCCTGCAACCCTCGCTATCTCTGTCACCTCGTCCAGACCCTACACCCCTCCCTATCTCTGTAACCGCCTCCAGCCCCTACATCCTCCCTATCTCTGTAACCTCATCCAGCCCCTACACCCTCCCTATATCTGTAACCTCCTCCAGCCCCTACAACCCGCCCTGTCTCTGAAACCTCCACCACCCCCAACCCTCCCTATCTCTGTAACCTCCTCCAGCCCCTACAACCCGCCCTATCTCTGTAACCTCCTCCAGCCCCTACACCCTCCGTATCTCTGTAACCGCCTCCAGCCCCTACAACACTCCCTATCTCTGTAACCCCTCCAGCCCCTACAACCCTCCCAATCTCTGTGACCTCCTCCAGCCCCTACAACCCTCCCAATCTCTGTAACCTCCTCCAGCCCCTACAACCCTCCCTATTTCTGTAACCTCCTCCAGCCCCGACTCCTCTCCCTATCTCTGTAACCTCCACCAGTCCCTCGAACCCTCCCTATCTCTGTAACCTCCTCCAGCCCCCTACACCCTCCCTATCTCTGTAACCTCCTCCAGCCCCAATCCTCCCTATCTCTGTAACCTCCTCCAGCCCCCTACACCCTCCCTATCTCAGGAACCTCATCCAGCCCCTACACCCTCCTTTCTCTGTAACTGCCTCCAGCCCCTACAACACTCCCTATCTCTGTAACCTCCTCCACCCCCAACCCTCCCTCTCTCTGTAAGCCCCTACAACCCTCCCTATCTCTGTAACCTCCTCCAGCCCCTACTCCCCTCCCTATCTCTGTAACCTCCTCCAGCCTCTACACCCCTCCCTATCTCTGTAACCTCCTCCAGCCCCTGCAACCCTCCCAATTTCTGTAACCTCCTCCAGCCCCTACAACCCTTCCTGTCTCTGTAACCTCCTCCAGCCGCTACAATCCTCCCTATCTCTGTAACCTCCTCCAGCCCCCTACACCCCTCCCTATCTCTGTAACCTCGTCCAGCCCCTACATCTCTCCCTATCTCTGTAACCTCCTCCAGCCCGTACACCCCTCCCTATCTCTGTAACCTCGTCCAGCTCCCCACCCATCCCTATCTCTGTAACCTCCTCCAGCCACTACACCCCTCCCTATCTCTGTAACCTCCCTATCTCTATAACCTCCTCCAGCCCCTCCAACCCTCCCTATCTGTATAACCTCCTCCACCTCCAACCCTCCCTATCTCTGTAACCTCCTGCGGCCCGACAACCCTCCCTATCTCTGTAACCGCCTCCAGTCCCTACATCCCTGCCTCTCTGTGTAAACTCCTGTGGCCCCTACACCCTCCCTATCTCTGTAACCTCCTCCACCCCCAACCCTCCCTATCTCTGTAACCTCCTCCAGACCCTACACCCCTCCCTATCTCTGTAACCTCCACCAGCCCCAATCCTCCCTATCTCTGTAACCTCCTCCAGCCCCCTACACCCTCCCTATCTCAGGAACCTCGTCCAGCCCCTATAACCTCCTTTCTCTGTAACTGCCTCCAGCCCCTACAATACTCCCTATCTCTGTAACCTCCTCCACCCCCAACCCTCCCTATCTCTGTAAGCCCCTACAACCCTCCCTATCTCTGTAACCTCCTCCAGCCCCTACTCCCCTCCCTAGCTCTGTAACCTCCTCCAGCCTCTACACCCCTCCCTATCTCTGTAACCTCCTCCAGGCCCTGCAACCCTCCCAATTTCTGTAACCTCCTCCAGCCCCTACAACCCTTCCTGTCTCTGTAACCTCCTCCAGCCCCTACAATCCTCCCTATCTCTGTAACCTCCTCCAGCCCCCTACACCACTCCCTATCTCTGTAACCTCGTCCAGACCCTACACCCCTCCCTATCTCTGTAACCGCGTCCAGCCCCCACCCATCCCTATCTCTGTAACCTCCTCCAGCCCCTTCACCCCTCCCTATCTCTGTAACCACTACCAGTTCCTACAACCCTCCCTATCTCTGTAACCTCCTCCAGCCCCTACACCCTCCCTATCTCTGTAACCTCCTCCAGCCCCTACAACACTCCCTATCTCTGTAAACTCCTCCACTCCAACCCTCCCTATCTCTGTAACCTCCTCCACCCCAACCCTCCCTATCTCTGTAACCTCCTGCGGCCCCGACAACCCTCCCTATCTCTGTAACCTCCCTATCTCTGTAACCTCCTCCAGCCCCTCCAACACTCCCTATCTCTGTAACCTCCTCCACCTCCAACCCTCCCTATCTCTGTAACCTCCTGCGGCCCGACAACCCTCCCTATCTCTGTAACCGCCTCCAGTCCCTACACCCCTCCCTATCTCTGTAACCTCCTCCAGACCCTACACCCCTCCCTATCTCTGTAACCTCCTCCAGACCCTACACCCCTCCCTATCTCTGTAACCTCCTCCAGCCCCTAGACACCTCCCTATCTCTGTAACCTCCTCCAGCCCCTACAACCCTCCCAATCTCTGTAACCTCCTCCAGCCCCTCCAATCCTCCCTATCTCTGTAACCTCCTCCAGCCCCTACTCCTCTCCCTATCTCTGTAACCTCCACCAGTCCCTCGAACCCTTATCTCTGTAACCTCCTCCAGCCCCATACACCCTCCCTATCTCTGTAACCTCCTCCAGCCCCAATCCTCCCTATCTCTGTAACCTCCTCCAGCCCCCTACACCCTCCCTATCTCAGGAACCTCCGCCAGCCCCTACACCCTCCCTATCTCTGTAACCTCCTGCAGCCCCGACAACCCTCCCATCTCTGTAACCCCCTCCAGCCCCTACAACCCTCCCTATCTCTGTAACCTCCTCCAGCCCCTACACCCCTCCCTATCTCTGTAACCTCCTCCAGCCCCCTACACCCTCCCTATCTCTGTAACCTCCTCCAGCCTCTACAACTCTCCCTATCTGTAACCTCCTCCAGCCCCAATCCTCCCTATCTCTGTAACTTCCCCCAGCCCCCTAGACCCTCCCTATCTCTGTAACCTCCTCCAACCCCTGCAACCCTCCCTATCTCTGTCACCTCGTCCAGACCCTACACACCTCCCTATCTCTGTAACCGCCTCCAGCCCCTACAACCCTCCCTATCTCTGTAACCTCCTCCAGCCCCTACACCCTCCCTATCTCTGTAACCGCCTCCAGCCCCTACAATCCTCCCTATCTCTGTAACCTCCTCCAGCCCCTACAACCCTCCCTATCTCTGTAACCTCCTGCGGCCCCGACAACCCTCCCTATCTCTGTAACCTCCCTATCTCTGTAACCTCCTCCAGCCCCTCCAACCCTCCCAATCTCTGTAACCTCCTCCAACCCTCCCTATCTCTGTAACCTCATGTGGCCCCTACATCCGTGCCTCTCTGTGAAACCTCCTGTGGCCCCTACACCCTCCCTATCTCTGTAACCTCCTCCAGCCCCTACAACCCGCCCTATCTCTGTAACCTCCACCACCCGCAACCCTCCCTATCTCTGTAACCTCCTCCACCCCCTACACCCTCCCTATCTCTGTAACCTCTTCCAGCCCCTACACCCTCCCTATCTCTGCAACCTCCTCCAGCCCTTACAACCCTGCCTATCTCTGTAAACTCCTCCAGCGCCTACAACCCTCCCTATCTCTGTAACCTCCTCCAGCCCCTACAACCCTCCCTATAACTGTAACCCCCTCCAGCCCCTACTCCTCTCCCTATCTCTGTAACCTCCTCCAGACCCTAGAACCCTCCCTATCTCTAACCTCCTCCAGCCGCCTACACCCTCCCTATCTCTGTAACCTCCTCCAGCCCCCTACACCTTCCCTATCTCTGCAACATCCTCCAGCCCTTACAAACCTGCATATCTCTGTAACCTCCTCCAGCACTTACAACCCTTCCTATCTCTGTAACCTCCCCCAGCCCCCTACACCCTCCCTATCTCTGTAACCTCCTCCAGCCCCAATCCTCCCTATCTCTGTAACCTCCTCCAGCCGCCTACACCCTCCCTATCTCAGGAACCTCGTCCAGCCCCTACACCCTCCTTTCTCTGTAACTGCCTCCAGCCCCTACAACCCTCCCTATCACTGTAACCCCCCCCAGTCCCTACTCCCCTCCCTAGCTCTGTAACCTCCTCCAGCCCCTACAACCCTCCCTATCTCTGTAACCTCCTCCAGCCCCTCCAACCCTCCCTATTTCTGTAACCTCCTCCACCCCAACGCTCCCTATCTCTGTAACCTCCTGCGGCCGCGACAACCCTCACTATCTCTGTATCCTCCCTATCTCTGTAACCACCTCCAGCCCCTCCAACCCTCCCAATCTCTGTAACCTCCTCCAACCCTCCCTATCTCTGTAACCTCCTGCGTCCCGACAACCCTCCCTATCTCTGTAACCTCGTCCAGCCCCTACACCCTCCCTATATCTGTAACCTCCTCCAGCCCCAATCCTCCCTATCTCTGTAACCTCCTCCAGCCGCCTACACCCTCCCTATCTCAGGAACCTCGTACAGCCCCTACACCCTCCTTTCTCTGTAACTGCCTCCAGCCCCTACAACCCTCCCTATCACTGTAACCCCCCCCAGCCCCTACTCCCCTCCCTAGCTCTGTAACCTCCTCCAGCCTCTACACCCCTCCCTATCTCTGTAACCTCCTCCAGCCCCTGCAACCCTCCCAATTTCTGTAACCTCCTCCAGCCCCTACAACCCTTCCTGTCTCTGTAACCTCCTCCAGCCCCTACAATCCTCCCTATCTGTGTAACCTCCTCCAGCCCCCTACACCCCTCCCTATCTCTGTAACCTCGTCCAGCCCCTACACCCCTCCCTATCTCTGTAACCTCGTCCAGCCCCCTACACCCCTCCCTATCTCTGCAACATCCTCCAGCCCTTACAAACCTGCATATCTCTGTAACCTCCCCCAGCCCCCTACACCCTCCCTATCTCTGTAACCTCCTCCAGCCCCAATCCTCCCTATCTCTGTAACCTCCTCCAGCCCCTACAACCCTCCCTATCACTGTAACCCCCCCCAGCCCCTACTCCCCTCCCTAGCTCTGTAACCTCCTCCAGCCTCTACACCCCTCCCTATCTCTGTAACCTCCTCCAGCCCCTGCAACCCTCCCAATTTCTGTAACCTCCTCCAGCCCCTACAACCCTTCCTGTCTCTGTAACCTCCTCCAGCCCCTACAATCCTCCCTATCTGTGTAACCTCCTCCAGCCCCCTACACCCCTCCCTATCTCTGTAACCTCGACCAGCCCCTACACCCCTCCCTATCTCTGTAACCTCGTCCAGCCCCCCACCCATCCCTATCTCTGTAACCTCCTCCAGCCCCTACACCCCTCCCTATCTCTGTAACCTCCTCCAGCCCCTACACACCTCCCTATCTCTGTAAACTCCTCCAGCCCCTACAACCCTCCCAATCTCTGTAACCTCCTCCAGCCCCTACACACCTCCCTATCTCTGTAAACTCCTCCAGCCCCTACAACCCTCCCAATCTCTGTAACCTCCTCCAGCCCCTACAATCCTCCCTATCTCTGTAACCTCCTCCAGCCCCTACTCCTCTCCCTATCTCTCTAACCTCCACCAGTCCCTCGAACCCTCCCTATCTCTGTAACCTCCTCCAGCCCCCTACACCCTCCCTATATCTGTAACCTCCTCCAGCCCCAATCCTCCCTATCTCTGTAACCTCCTCCAGCCCCCTACACCCTCCCTATCTCAGGAACCTCGTCCAGCCCCTACACCCTCCCTATCTCTGTAACCTCCTCCAGCCCCTACAACCCTCCCTATCTCGGTAACTGCCTCCAGCCCCTACAATACTCCCTATCTCTGTAACCTCCTCCACCCCTAACCCTCCCTATCTCTGTAACCTCCTGCAGCCCCGACAACCCTCCCATCTCTGTAACCCCCTCCAGCCCCTACAACCCTCCCTATCTCTGTAACCTCCTCCAGCCCCTACACGCCTCCCTATCTCTGTAACCTCCTCCAGCCCCCTACACCCTCCCTATCTCTGTAACCTCCTCCAGCCTCTACAACTCTCTCTATCTCTGTAACCTCCTCCAGCCCCAATCCTCCCTATCTCAGTAACTTCCCCCAGCCCCCTAGACCCTCCCTATCTCTGTAACCTCCTCCAACCCCTGCAACCCTCGCTATCTCTGTCACCTCGTCCAGACCCTACACCCCTCCCTATCTCTGTAACCGCCTCCAGCCCCTACAACCCTCCCTATCTCTGTAACCTCCTCCAGCCCCTACACCCTCACTATCTCTGTAACCGCCTCCAGCCCCTACAACCCTCCCTATCTCTGTAACCTCCTCCAGCCCCTCCAACCCTCCCTATCTCTGTAACCTCCTCCACCCCAACGCTCCCTATCTCTGTAACCTCCTGCGGTCGCGACAACCCTCACTATCTCTGTAACCTCCCTATCTCTGTAACCTCCTCCAGCCCCTCCAACCCTCCCAATCTCTGTAACCTCCTCCAACCCTCCCTATCTCTGTAACCTCCTGCGTCCCGACAACCCTCCCTATCTCTGTAACCGCCTCCAGCCCCTGCATCCTCCCTATCTCTGTAACCTCGTCCAGCCCCTACACCCTCCCTATATCTGTAACCTCCTCCAGCCCCTACAACCCGCCCTATCTCTGAAACCTCCACCACCCCCAACCCTCCCTATCTCTGTAACCTCCTCCAGCCCCTACAACCCGCCCTATCTCTGTAACCTCCTCCAGCCCCTACACCCTCCCTATCTCTGTAACCGCCTCCAGCCCCTACAACACTCCCTATCTCTGTAACCCCTCCAGCCCCTACAACCCTCCCAATCTCTGTAACCTCCTCCAGCCCCTACAACCCTCCCAATCTCTGTAACCTCCTCCAGCCCCTACAACCCTCCCTATTTCTGTAACCTCCTCCAGCCCCTACTCCTCTCCCTATCTCTGTAACCTCCACCAGTCCCTCGAACCCTCCCTATCTCTGTAACCTCCTCCAGCCCCAATCCTCCCTATCTCTGTAACCTCCTCCAGCCCCCTACACCCTCCCTATCTCAGGAACCTCATCCAGCCCCTACACCCTCCTTTCTCTGTAACTGCCTCCAGCCCCTACAACACTCCCTATCTCTGTAACCTCCTCCACCCCCAACCCTCCCTATCTCTGTAAGCCACTACAACCCTCCCTATCTCTGTAACCTCCTCCAGCCCCTACTCCCCTCCCTATCTCTGTAACCTCCTCCAGCCTCTACACCCCTCCCTATCTCTGTAACCTCCTCCAGCCCCTGCAACCCTCCCAATTTCTGTAACCTCCTCCAGCCCCTACAACCCTTCCTGTCTCTGTAACCTCCTCCAGCCGCTACAATCCTCCCTATCTCTGTAACCTCCTCCAGCCCCCTACACCCCTCCCTATCTCTGTAACCTCGTCCAGCCCCTACATCTCTCCCTATCTCTGTAACCTCCTCCAGCCCCCTACACCCCTCCCTATCTCTGTAACCTCGACCAGCCCCAATCCTCCCTATCTCTGTAACCTCCTCCAGCCCCCTACACCCTCCCTATCTCAGGAACCTCATCCAGCCCCTACACCCTCCTTTCTCTGTAACTGCCTCCAGCCCCTACAACACTCCCTATCTCTGTAACCTCCTCCACCCCCAACCCTCCCTATCGCTGTAAGCCACTACAACCCTCCCTATCTCTGTAACCTCCTCCAGCCCCTACTCCCCTCCCTATCTCTGTAACCTCCTCCAGCCTCTACACCCCTCCCTATCTCTGTAACCTCCTCCAGCCCCTGCAACCCTCCCAATTTCTGTAACCTCCTCCACCCCCTACACCCTCCCTATCTCTGTAACCTCTTCCAGCCCCTACACCCTCCCTATCTCTGCAACCTCCTCCAGCCCTTACAACCCTGCCTATCTCTGTAAACTCCTCCAGCGCCTACAACCCTCCCTATCTCTGTAACCTCCTCCAGCCCCTACAACCCTCCCTATAACTGTAACCCCCTCCAGCCCCTACTCCTCTCCCTATCTCTGTAACCTCCTCCAGACCCTAGAACCCTCCCTATCTCTAACCTCCTCCAGCCGCCTACACCCTCCCTATCTCTGTAACCTCCTCCAGCCCCCTACACCTTCCCTATCTCTGCAACATCCTCCAGCCCTTACAAACCTGCATATCTCTGTAACCTCCTCCAGCACTTACAACCCTTCCTATCTCTGTAACCTCCCCCAGCCCCCTACACCCTCCCTATCTCTGTAACCTCCTCCAGCCCCAATCCTCCCTATCTCTGTAACCTCCTCCAGCCGCCTACACCCTCCCTATCTCAGGAACCTCGTCCAGCCCCTACACCCTCCTTTCTCTGTAACTGCCTCCAGCCCCTACAACCCTCCCTATCACTGTAACCCCCCCCAGTCCCTACTCCCCTCCCTAGCTCTGTAACCTCCTCCAGCCCCTACAACCCTCCCTATCTCTGTAACCTCCTCCAGCCCCTCCAACCCTCCCTATTTCTGTAACCTCCTCCACCCCAACGCTCCCTATCTCTGTAACCTCCTGCGGCCGCGACAACCCTCACTATCTCTGTATCCTCCCTATCTCTGTAACCACCTCCAGCCCCTCCAACCCTCCCAATCTCTGTAACCTCCTCCAACCCTCCCTATCTCTGTAACCTCCTGCGTCCCGACAACCCTCCCTATCTCTGTAACCTCGTCCAGCCCCTACACCCTCCCTATATCTGTAACCTCCTCCAGCCCCAATCCTCCCTATCTCTGTAACCTCCTCCAGCCGCCTACACCCTCCCTATCTCAGGAACCTCGTACAGCCCCTACACCCTCCTTTCTCTGTAACTGCCTCCAGCCCCTACAACCCTCCCTATCACTGTAACCCCCCCCAGCCCCTACTCCCCTCCCTAGCTCTGTAACCTCCTCCAGCCTCTACACCCCTCCCTATCTCTGTAACCTCCTCCAGCCCCTGCAACCCTCCCAATTTCTGTAACCTCCTCCAGCCCCTACAACCCTTCCTGTCTCTGTAACCTCCTCCAGCCCCTACAATCCTCCCTATCTGTGTAACCTCCTCCAGCCCCCTACACCCCTCCCTATCTCTGTAACCTCGTCCAGCCCCTACACCCCTCCCTATCTCTGTAACCTCGTCCAGCCCCCTACACCCCTCCCTATCTCTGCAACATCCTCCAGCCCTTACAAACCTGCATATCTCTGTAACCTCCCCCAGCCCCCTACACCCTCCCTATCTCTGTAACCTCCTCCAGCCCCAATCCTCCCTATCTCTGTAACCTCCTCCAGCCCCTACAACCCTCCCTATCACTGTAACCCCCCCCAGCCCCTACTCCCCTCCCTAGCTCTGTAACCTCCTCCAGCCTCTACACCCCTCCCTATCTCTGTAACCTCCTCCAGCCCCTGCAACCCTCCCAATTTCTGTAACCTCCTCCAGCCCCTACAACCCTTCCTGTCTCTGTAACCTCCTCCAGCCCCTACAATCCTCCCTATCTGTGTAACCTCCTCCAGCCCCCTACACCCCTCCCTATCTCTGTAACCTCGACCAGCCCCTACACCCCTCCCTATCTCTGTAACCTCGTCCAGCCCCCCACCCATCCCTATCTCTGTAACCTCCTCCAGCCCCTACACCCCTCCCTATCTCTGTAACCTCCTCCAGCCCCTACACACCTCCCTATCTCTGTAAACTCCTCCAGCCCCTACAACCCTCCCAATCTCTGTAACCTCCTCCAGCCCCTACACACCTCCCTATCTCTGTAAACTCCTCCAGCCCCTACAACCCTCCCAATCTCTGTAACCTCCTCCAGCCCCTACAATCCTCCCTATCTCTGTAACCTCCTCCAGCCCCTACTCCTCTCCCTATCTCTCTAACCTCCACCAGTCCCTCGAACCCTCCCTATCTCTGTAACCTCCTCCAGCCCCCTACACCCTCCCTATATCTGTAACCTCCTCCAGCCCCAATCCTCCCTATCTCTGTAACCTCCTCCAGCCCCCTACACCCTCCCTATCTCAGGAACCTCGTCCAGCCCCTACACCCTCCCTATCTCTGTAACCTCCTCCAGCCCCTACAACCCTCCCTATCTCGGTAACTGCCTCCAGCCCCTACAATACTCCCTATCTCTGTAACCTCCTCCACCCCTAACCCTCCCTATCTCTGTAACCTCCTGCAGCCCCGACAACCCTCCCATCTCTGTAACCCCCTCCAGCCCCTACAACCCTCCCTATCTCTGTAACCTCCTCCAGCCCCTACACGCCTCCCTATCTCTGTAACCTCCTCCAGCCCCCTACACCCTCCCTATCTCTGTAACCTCCTCCAGCCTCTACAACTCTCTCTATCTCTGTAACCTCCTCCAGCCCCAATCCTCCCTATCTCAGTAACTTCCCCCAGCCCCCTAGACCCTCCCTATCTCTGTAACCTCCTCCAACCCCTGCAACCCTCGCTATCTCTGTCACCTCGTCCAGACCCTACACCCCTCCCTATCTCTGTAACCGCCTCCAGCCCCTACAACCCTCCCTATCTCTGTAACCTCCTCCAGCCCCTACACCCTCACTATCTCTGTAACCGCCTCCAGCCCCTACAACCCTCCCTATCTCTGTAACCTCCTCCAGCCCCTCCAACCCTCCCTATCTCTGTAACCTCCTCCACCCCAACGCTCCCTATCTCTGTAACCTCCTGCGGTCGCGACAACCCTCACTATCTCTGTAACCTCCCTATCTCTGTAACCTCCTCCAGCCCCTCCAACCCTCCCAATCTCTGTAACCTCCTCCAACCCTCCCTATCTCTGTAACCTCCTGCGTCCCGACAACCCTCCCTATCTCTGTAACCGCCTCCAGCCCCTACATCCTCCCTATCTCTGTAACCTCGTCCAGCCCCTACACCCTCCCTATATCTGTAACCTCCTCCAGCCCCTACAACCCGCCCTATCTCTGAAACCTCCACCACCCCCAACCCTCCCTATCTCTGTAACCTCCTCCAGCCCCTACAACCCGCCCTATCTCTGTAACCTCCTCCAGCCCCTACACCCTCCCTATCTCTGTAACCGCCTCCAGCCCCTACAACACTCCCTATCTCTGTAACCCCTCCAGCCCCTACAACCCTCCCAATCTCTGTAACCTCCTCCAGCCCCTACAACCCTCCCAATCTCTGTAACCTCCTCCAGCCCCTACAACCCTCCCTATTTCTGTAACCTCCTCCAGCCCCTACTCCTCTCCCTATCTCTGTAACCTCCACCAGTCCCTCGAACCCTCCCTATCTCTGTAACCTCCTCCAGCCCCAATCCTCCCTATCTCTGTAACCTCCTCCAGCCCCCTACACCCTCCCTATCTCAGGAACCTCATCCAGCCCCTACACCCTCCTTTCTCTGTAACTGCCTCCAGCCCCTACAACACTCCCTATCTCTGTAACCTCCTCCACCCCCAACCCTCCCTATCTCTGTAAGCCACTACAACCCTCCCTATCTCTGTAACCTCCTCCAGCCCCTACTCCCCTCCCTATCTCTGTAACCTCCTCCAGCCTCTACACCCCTCCCTATCTCTGTAACCTCCTCCAGCCCCTGCAACCCTCCCAATTTCTGTAACCTCCTCCAGCCCCTACAACCCTTCCTGTCTCTGTAACCTCCTCCAGCCGCTACAATCCTCCCTATCTCTGTAACCTCCTCCAGCCCCCTACACCCCTCCCTATCTCTGTAACCTCGTCCAGCCCCTACATCTCTCCCTATCTCTGTAACCTCCTCCAGCCCCCTACACCCCTCCCTATCTCTGTAACCTCGACCAGCCCCAATCCTCCCTATCTCTGTAACCTCCTCCAGCCCCCTACACCCTCCCTATCTCAGGAACCTCATCCAGCCCCTACACCCTCCTTTCTCTGTAACTGCCTCCAGCCCCTACAACACTCCCTATCTCTGTAACCTCCTCCACCCCCAACCCTCCCTATCGCTGTAAGCCACTACAACCCTCCCTATCTCTGTAACCTCCTCCAGCCCCTACTCCCCTCCCTATCTCTGTAACCTCCTCCAGCCTCTACACCCCTCCCTATCTCTGTAACCTCCTCCAGCCCCTGCAACCCTCCCAATTTCTGTAACCTCCTCCAGCCCCTACAACCCTTCCTGTCTCTGTAACCTCCTCCAGCCGCTACAATCCTCCCTATCTCTGTAACCTCCTCCAGCCCCCTACACCCCTCCCTATCTCTGTAACCTCGTCCAGCCCCTACATCTCTCCCTATCTCTGTAACCTCCTCCAGCCCCCTACACCCCTCCCTATCTCTGTAACCTCGACCAGCCCCTACACCCCTCCCTATCTCTGTAACCTCGTCCAGCCCCCCACCCATCCCTATCTCTGTAACCTCCTCCAGCCCCTACACCCCTCCCTATCTCTGTAACCTCCTCCAGCCCCTACACACCTCCCTATCTCTGTAAACTCCTCCAGCCCCTACAACCCTCCCAATCTCTGTAACCTCCTCCAGCCCCTACACACCTCCCTATCTCTGTAAACTCCTCCAGCCCCTACAACCCTCCCAATCTCTGTAACCTCCTCCAGCCCCTACAATCCTCCCTATCTCTGTAACCTCCTCCAGCCCCTACTCCTCTCCCTATCTCTCTAACCTCCACCAGTCCCTCGAACCCTCCCTATCTCTGTAACCTCCTCCAGCCCCCTACACCCTCCCTATATCTGTAACCTCCTCCAGCCCCAATCCTCCCTATCTCTGTAACCTCCTCCAGCCCCCTACACCCTCCCTATCTCAGGAACCTCGTCCAGCCCCTACACCCTCCCTATCTCTGTAACCTCCTCCAGCCCCTACAACCCTCCCTATCTCGGTAACTGCCTCCAGCCCCTACAATACTCCCTATCTCTGTAACCTCCTCCACCCCTAACCCTCCCTATCTCTGTAAACTCCTGCAGCCCCGACAACCCTCCCATCTCTGTAACCCCCTCCAGCCCCTACAACCCTCCCTATCTCTGTAACCTCCTCCAGCCCCTACACGCCTCCCTATCTCTGTAACCTCCTCCAGCCCCCTACACCCTCCCTATCTCTGTAACCTCCTCCAGCCTCTACAACTCTCTCTATCTCTGTAACCTCCTCCAGCCCCAATCCTCCCTATCTCAGTAACTTCCCCCAGCCCCCTAGACCCTCCCTATCTCTGTAACCTCCTCCAACCCCTGCAACCCTCGCTATCTCTGTCACCTCGTCCAGACCCTACACCCCTCCCTATCTCTGTAACCGCCTCCAGCCCCTACAACCCTCCCTATCTCTGTAACCTCCTCCAGCCCCTACACCCTCCCTATCTCTGTAACCGCCTCCAGCCCCTACAACCCTCCCTATCTCTGTAACCTCCTCCAGCCCCTCCAACCCTCCCTATCTCTGTAACCTCCTCCACCCCAACGCTCCCTATCTCTGTAACCTCCTGCGGCCCCGACAACCCTCACTATCTCTGTAACCTCCCTATCTCTGTAACCTCCTCCAGCCCCTCCAACCCTCCCAATCTCTGTAACCTCCTCCAACCCTCCCTATCTCTGTAACCTCCTGCGTCCCGACAACCCTCCCTATCTCTGTAACCGCCTCCAGCCCCTACATCCTCCCTATCTCTGTAACCTCGTCCAGCCCCTACACCCTCCCTATATCTGTAACCTCCTCCAGCCCCTACAACCCGCCCTATCTCTGAAACCTCCACCACCCCCAACCCTCCCTATCTCTGTAACCTCCTCCAGCCCCTACAACCCGCCCTATCTCTGTAACCTCCTCCAGCCCCTACACCCTCCCTATCTCTGTAACCGCCTCCAGCCCCTACAACACTCCCTATCTCTGTAACCCCTCCAGCCCCTACAACCCTCCCAATCTCTGTAACCTCCTCCAGCCCCTACAACCCTCCCAATCTCTGTAACCTCCTCCAGCCCCTACAACCCTCCCTATTTCTGTAACCTCCTCCAGCCCCTACTCCTCTCCCTATCTCTGTAACCTCCACCAGTCCCTCGAACCCTCCCTATCTCTGTAACCTCCTCCAGCCCCCTACACCCTCCCTATCTCTGTAACCTCCTCCAGCCCCAATCCTCCCTATCTCTGTAACCTCCTCCAGCCCCCTACACCCTCCCTATCTCAGGAACCTCATCCAGCCCCTACACCCTCCTTTCTCTGTAACTGCCTCCAGCCCCTACAACACTCCCTATCTCTGTAACCTCCTCCACCCCCAACCCTCCCTATCTCTGTAAGCCACTACAACCCTCCCTATCTCTGTAACCTCCTCCAGCCCCTACTCCCCTCCCTATCTCTGTAACCTCCTCCAGCCTCTACACCCCTCCCTATCTCTGTAACCTCCTCCAGCCCCTGCAACCCTCCCAATTTCTGTAACCTCCTCCAGCCCCTACAACCCTTCCTGTCTCTGTAACCTCCTCCAGCCGCTACAATCCTCCCTATCTCTGTAACCTCCTCCAGCCCCCTACACCCCTCCCTATCTCTGTAACCTCGTCCAGCCCCTACATCTCTCCCTATCTCTGTAACCTCCTCCAGCCCGTACACCCCTCCCTATCTCTGTAACCTCGTCCAGCTCCCCACCCATCCCTATCTCTGTAACCTCCTCCAGCCACTACACCCCTCCCTATCTCTGTAACCTCCCTATCTCTATAACCTCCTCCAGCCCCTCCAACCCTCCCTATCTGTATAACCTCCTCCACCTCCAACCCTCCCTATCTCTGTAACCTCCTGCGGCCCGACAACCCTCCCAATTTCTGTAACCTCCTCCAGCCCCTACAACCCTTCCTGTCTCTGTAACCTCCTCCAGCCCCTACAATCCTCCCTATCTCTGTAACCTCCTCCAGCCCCCTACACCACTCCCTATCTCTGTAACCTCGTCCAGACCCTACACCCCTCCCTATCTCTGTAACCTCGTCCAGCCCCCACCCATCCCTATCTCTGTAACCTCCTCCAGCCCCTACACCCCTCCCTATCTCTGTAACCACTACCAGTTCCTACAACCCTCCCTATCTCTGTAACCTCCTCCAGCCCCTACAACCCTCCCTATCTCTGTAAACTCCTCCACCCCAACCCTCCCTATCTCTGTAACCTCCTCCACCCCAACCCTCCCTATCTCTGTAACCTCCTGCGGCCCCGACAACCCTCCCTATCTCTGTAACCTCCCTATCTCTGTAACCTCCTCCAGCCCCTCCAACACTCCCTATCTCTGTAACCTCCTCCACCTCCAACCCTCCCTATCTCTGTAACCTCCTGTGGCCCCTACACCCTCCCTATCTCTGTAACCTCCTCCACCCACAACCCTCCCTATCTCTGTAACCTCCTCCAGACCCTACACCCTCCCTATCTCTGTAACCTCCTCCAGACCCTACACCCTCCCTATCTCTGTAACCTCCTCCAGACCCTACACCCCTCCCTATCTCTGTAACCTCCTCCAGCCCCTACACACCTCCCTATCTCTGTAACCTCCTCCAGCCCCTACAACCCTCCCAATCTCTGTAACCTCCTCCAGCCCCTACAATCCTCCCTATCTCTGTAACCTCCTCCAGCCCCTACTCCTCTCCCTATCTCTGTAACCTCCACCAGTCCCTCGAACCCTCCTTATCTCTGTAACCTCCTCCAGCTCCATACACCCTCCCTATCTCTGTAACCTCCTCCAGCCCCAATCCTCCCTATCTCTGTAACCTCCTCCAGCCCCCTACACCCTCCCTATCTCAGGAACCTCCGCCAGCCCCTACACCCTCCCTATCTCTGTAACCTCCTGCAGCCCCGACAACCCTCCCATCTCTGTAACCCCCTCCAGCCCCTACAACCCTCCCTATCTCTGTAACCTCCTCCAGCCCCTACACCCCTCCCTATCTCTGTAACCTCTTCCAGCCCCCTACACCCTCCCTATCTCTGTAACCTCCTCCAGCCTCTACAACTCTCCCTATCTCTGTAACCTCCTCCAGCCCCAATCCTCCCTATCTCTGTAACTTCCCCCAGCCCCCTAGACCCTCCCTATCTCTGTAACCTCCTCCAACCCCTGCAACCCTCCCTATCTCTGTCACCTCGTCCAGACCCTACACCCCTCCCTATCTCTGTAACCGCCTCCAGCCCCTACAACCCTCCCTATCTCTGTAACCTCCTCCAGCCCCTACACCCTCCCTATCTCTGTAACCGCCTCCAGCCCCTACAATCCTCCCTATCTCTGTAACATCCTCCACCCCAACCCTCCCTATCTCTGTAACCTCCTCCAGCCCCTACAACCCTCCCTTCTCTGACACTCCCTCTCGCCCTCTCCGTCTCGCCCTGCCCTTCGATCCTTTTGACCTTGTCCCGAATATCTCTTGACCTTTTGTGGCATAATATCTCAGATATGCATCTCCTGACCCCCCCCAAAGCCTGTCCACCATCTACAAGGACACAAGTCAGGAGTGTGATGGGACCCTCTCCAGTTGCCTGGATGGGTGCGGCTCCCAACAACACTGGAGAAGCTCGACACCATCCAGGACAAAGCAGCTCCCGCTCGATCGACACGCTGACCCCCACCTTCCACACCCGCTCCCCCCCCCCACCGACGCACCGCGGCAGCCGTGTGTACCGTCTACAAGATGCACGGCAGCCGCTCGCCGAGGCTCCTTCGACAGCACCTTCCAAACCCGCCACCTCTCCCACCCAGAGGGACAAGGGGCACCCACCGTCTGCAAGTACCCCCTGATTGGGAATAGACATTGTGCCCACCCCTTGCCCAGCCAATCTCACCTTCGACAGGGGAAGGACCATGAATGCTCCGCCCCCACTCGCCTCCACGATAATGGCGAGGAAGGATGGGTTCACGGAGCAGAAATTACCATCCCAGGTGTTCTGGGAAATCCGGATGTCGTCATAGCATTGGTCCGATTTCATTGGCTGCCCGAAAACATGACGGTATTTGCTGCTTCTCACGACCTGGCGGGACATGGCTGGAAGGCAAAACGCAGAAAGTTCAGAGTTCAGGGGGGTGACTGGAGAGTCGACTCAATCCCTCTATCCCAACGTCTCCCAGCATTAATCCCATCATCTCCCCGTATCCTTTATTCCCACCTCCTCCCCGTCTCCCTCAATTCCCACCTCCTCCCCGTCTCCCTCAATTCCCACCTCCTCCCCGTCTCCCTCAATCCCCACCTCCTCCCCGTCTCCCTCAATCCCCACCTCCTCCCGTCTCCCTCAATTCCCACCTCCTCCCCGTCTCCCTCAATCCCCACCTCCTCCCCGTCTCCCTCAATCCCCACCTCCTCCCCGTCTCCCTCAATTCCCACCCTCTCCCCGTCTCCCTCAATCCCGACCTCCTCCCGTCTCCCTCAATCCCCTCCTCCTCCCCGTCTCCTTCAATCCCGACCTTTTCCCCGTCTCCCTCAATCCCCACCGTCTCCCCGTCTCCCTCAATCCCCACCGTCTCCCCATCTCCCTCAATCCCCACCTCCTCCCCGTCTCCCTCAATCCCCACCGTCTCCCCGTCTCCCTCAATCCCCACCTCCTCCCCGTCTCCCTCAATCCCCACCGTCTCCCCGTCTCCCTCAATCCCCACCGTCTCCCCGTCTCCCTCAATCCCCACCGTCTCCCCATCTCCCTCAATCCCCACCTCCTCCCCGTCTCCCTCAATCCCCACCGTCTCCCCGTCTCCCTCAATCCCCACCTCCTCCCCGTCTCCCTCAATCCCCACCTCCTCCCCGTCTCCCTCAATTCCCACCTCCTCCCCGTCTCCCTCAATCCCCACCTCCTCCCCGTCTCCCTCAATTCCCACCTCCTCCCCGTCTCCCTCAATCCCCACCGTATCCCCGTCTCCCTCAATTCCCACCTCCTCCCCGTCTCCCTCAATCCACACCTCCTCCCCGTCTCCCTCAATCCCCACCTCCTCCCCGTCTCCTTCAATCCCGACCTTTTCCCCGTCTCCCTCAATCCCCACCGTCTCCCCGTCTCCCTCAATCCCCACCGTCTCCCCATCTCCCTCAATCCCCACCTCCTCCCCGTCTCCCTCAATCCCCACCGTCTCCCCGTCTCCCTCAATCCCTACCTCCTCCCCGCATCCCTCAATCCCCACCGTCTCCCCGTCTCCCTCAATCCCCACCTCCTCCCCGCATCCCTCAATCCCCACCGTCTCCCCGTCTCCCTCAATCCCTACCTCCTCCCCGCATCCCTCAATCCCCACCGTCTCCCCGTCTCCCTCAATCCCCACCTCCTCCCCGCATCCCTCAATCCCCACCGTCTCCCCGACTCCCTCAATCCCCACCTCCTCCCCGTCTCCCTCAATCCCCACCTCCTCCCCGTCTCCCTCAATCCCCACCGTCTCCCCGACTCCCTCAATCCCCACCTCCTCCCCGACTCCCTCAATCCCCACCTCCTCCCCGTCTCCCTCAATCCCCACCTCCTCCCCGTCTCCCTCAATCCGCACCGTCTCCCATCTCCCTCTATCCCGGCCTCCTCCCCGTCTCCTTCAATCACCACCTCCTCCCTGTCTCCTTCAATCCCCACCTCCTCCCCGTCTCCCTCAATCCCCACCCTCTGCCCGTCACCCTTAATCCCGACCTCCTCCCCGTCTCCACCAATCCCCACCGCCTCCCCGTCTCCCTCAATCCCCACCTCCTCCCCGTCTCCCTCAATCCCCACCGTCTCCCCGACTCCCTCAATCCCCACCTCCTCCCCGTCTCCCTCAATCCCCACCTCCTCCCCGTCTCCCTCAATCCTCACCTCCTCCCCGTCTCCCTCAATCCCCACCTCCTCCCCGTCTCCCTCAATCCCCACCTCCTCCCCGTCTCCTTCAATCCCCACCTCCTCCCCGTCTCCCTCAATCCCCACCCTCTGCCCGTCACCCTTAATCCCGACCTCCTCCCCGTCTCCACCAATCCCCACCGCCTCCCCGTCTCCCTCAATCCCCACCTCCTCCCCGTCTCCCTCAATTCCCACCGTCTCCCCGACTCCCTCAATCCCCACCTCCTCCCCGTCTCCCTCAATCCCCACCTCCTCCCCGTCTCCCTCAATCCTCACCTCCTCCCCGTCTCCCTCAATCCCCACCTCCTCCCCGTCTCCCTCAATCCCCACCTCCTCCCCGTCTCCCTCAATCCGCACCGTCTCCCATCTCCCTCTATCCCCACCTCCTCCGCGTCTCCCTCAATCCCGACCTCCTCCCCGTCTCCCTCAATCCCCACCCTCTCCCCGTCTCCCTCAATCCCCACCTCCTCCCCGTCTCCCTCAATCCCCACCCTTTCCCGTATGCCTCAATCCCCACCTTCTCCCCGTCTCCCTCAATCCCCACCGTCTCCCCGTCTCCCTCAATCCCCACCGTCTCCCTGTCTCCCTCAATCCCCACCGTCTCCCCGTCTCCCTCAACCCCCCACCTCCTCCCCGTTCCCTCAATCTCCACCTCCTCCCCGTCTCCCTCAATCCCCACCCTCTCCCCGTCTCCCTCAATCCCCACCTTCTCCCCGACTCCCTCAATCCCCACCGTCTCCCCGTCTCCCTCAATCCCCACTATCTCCCCGCATCCCTCAATTCCCACCCTCTCTCCCTATCCCTCAATCCCCACCCTCTCCCCGTCTCCCACAATCCCCACCTCCTCCCCGTCTCCCTCAATCCCCACCCTCTCCCCGTCTCCCACAATCCCCACCTTCTCCCCGTCTCCCTCAATCCCCACCTTCTCCCCGTCACCCTCAATCCCCACCCTTACCCCGTCTCCCACAATCCCCACCTTCTCCCCGTCTCCGTCAATCCCCACCTTCTCCCCATCTCCCACAATCCCCACCTTCTCCCCGTCTCCCTCAATCCCCACCATCTCCCCATCTCCCTCAATCCCCACCCTCTCCCCGTCTCCCACAATCCCCACCTTCTCCCCACATCCTTCAATCCCCACCCTCTCCCCATCTCCCACAATCCCCACCGTCTCCCCGTCTCCCTCAATCCCCACCTTCTCCCAGTCTCCCTCAATCCCCACCTTCTCCCCGTCTCCCACAATCCCCACCTTCTCCCCGTCTCCTTCAATCCCCACCATCTCCCCGCATCCCTCAATCCCCAAGCTCTCTCCGTCTCCCTCAATCCCCACCGTCTCCCCGTCTCCCTCAATCCCCACCCTCTCCCCGCATCCCTCAATCCCCAACCTCCCTCCGTATCCCTAAATCCCCACCCTCTCCGTCTCCCACAATCCCAACCCTCTCCCCGTCTCCCTCAATCCCCACCTTCACCCGTCTCCCTCAATCCCCACCCTCTCCCCGTCTCCCTCAATCCCCACCTTCTCCCGGTCTCCCTCAATCCCCACCTTCTCCCCGTCTCCCTCAATCCCCACCCTCTCCCCGTCTCCCTCAATCCCCACCCTCTCCCCGTCTCCCTCAATCCCCACCCTCTCCCCGCATCCCACAATCCCCCACCTTCTCCCCGTCTCCCTCAATCCCCACCTCCTCTCCGTCTCCCTCAATCCCCACCTTCTCCCGGTCTCCCTCAATCCCCACCTTCTCCCCGTCTCCCACAATCCCCACCTTCTCCCCGTCTCCCACAATCCCCACCCTCTCCCCGTCTCCCTCAATCTCCACCTCCCCGCATCCCTCAATCCCCACCGTCTCCCCACATCCTTCAATCCGCACCCTCTCCCCGTCTCCCTCAATCCCCACCTTCTCCTGGTCTCCCACAATCCCCACCTTCTCCCCGTCTCCCTCAATCCCAACCCTCTCCCCGTCTCCCTCAATCCCCACCTTCTCCCCGTCTCCCTCAATCCCCACCTTCTCCCCGTCTCCCACAATCCCCACCTTCTCCCCGTCTCCCTCAATCCCCACCGTCTCCCCGTCTCCCACAATCCCCCACCTTCTCCCCGTCTCCCTCAATCCCCACCGTCTCCCTCAATCCCCACCTCCTCCCCGTCTCTCTCAATCCCCACCTTCTCCCCGTCTCCCACAATCCCCACCTTCTCCCCGAATCCCTCAATTCCCACCTTCTCCCCGTCTCCCTCAATCCCCACCTCCTCCCCGTCTCCCTCAATTCCCACCTTCTCCCTCAATCCCCACCTCCTCCCCATCTCCCTCAATCCCCACTCTCTCCCCATCTCCCTCAATCCCCACCTCCTCCCCGTCTCCTTCAATCCCCACCTTCTCCCCGAATCCCTCAATTCCCACCTTCTCCCCTTCTCCCTCAATCCCCACCTCTCCCCGTCTCCTCAATTCCCACCTTCTCCCCGTCTCCCTCAATCCCCACCTTCTCCCCGTCACCCTCAATCCCCACCCTTACCCCGTCTCCCACAATCCCCACCTTCTCCCCGTCTCCCACAATCCCCACCTTCTCCCCGTCTCCTTCAATCCCCACCATCTCCCCGCATCCCTCAATCCCCACCCTCCCCGTATCCCTCAATCCCCACCTCCTCCCCGTCTCCCTCAATCCCCACCTCCTCCCTGTCTCCCTCAATCCCCACCTCCTCCCCGTCTCCCTAAATCCCCACATTCTCACCGCATCCCTCAATCTCCACCCACTCCCCGTCTCCCTCAAGCCCCACCTTCTCCCCGTCTCCCTCAATCCCCACCCTCTCCCCGTCTCCCTCAATCCCCACCTTCTCCCATCTCCCTCAATCCCCACCGTATCCCCGTCTCCCTCAATCCCCACCCTCTCCCCGTCTCCCACAATCCCCACCGTCTCCCTCAATCCCCACCTCCCCGTCTCCCTCAATCCCCACCGTATCCCCGTCTCCCTCAATCCCCACCCTCTCCCCATCTCCCTCAATCCCCACCCTCTCCCCGTCTCCCTCAATCCCCAACCTCTCCCTGTCTCCCTCAATCCCTAGCCTCTCCCCGTCTCCCTCAATCCCCACATTCTCCCCGTCTCCCTCAATCCCCTCTCCCTGTCACCTTCAATCCCTTCTCCCCGTCTCCCTCAATCCCCCACCTCCCCGTATCCCTCAATCCCCACCTTCTCCCCGTCTCCCTCAATCCCCACCTTCTCCCCGTCTCCCACAATCCCCACCTTCTCCCCGTCTCCCTCAATCCCCATCGTCTCCCTCAATCCTCACCTTCTCCCCGTCTCCCTCAATCGCCCACCTCCCCATCTCCCTCAATCCCCACCTTCTCCCCGTCTCCCTCAATCTCCACCTTCTCCCCGTATCCCACAATCCCTACCTACCCACCTTCTCCCCGCATCCCTCAATCCCCCACCTACCCACCTTCTCCCCGTATCCCACACCTACCCACCTCCTCCCCGTATCCCTCAATCCCCAACCTTCTCCCCATATCCCTCAATCCCCCACCTACCCACCTTCTCCCGTCTCCAACAATCCCCCAACTTCTCCCCGTATCCCTCAATCCCCCACCGACCCACCTTCTCCCCGTATCCCTCAATCCCCACCTTCTCCCCGTCTCCCTCAATTCCCCCACATACCCACCTCCTCCCCATCTCCCTCAATCCCCCACCTACCCACCTTCTCCCCGCATCCCTCAATCCCCACCTATCCACCTTCTCCCCGTCTCCATCAATCCCCCACCTACCCACCTTCTCCCCGTATCCCACAATCCCACACCTACCCACCTCCTCCCCGTATCCCTCAATCCCCCACCTTCTCCCCCTATCCCTCAATCCCCCACCTACCCACCTTCTCCCCGTCTCCCACAATCCCCCACCTACCCACCTTCTCCCCGTATCCCTCAATCCCCCACCAATCCACCTTCTCCCCGTATCCCTCAATCCCCACCTTCTCCCCGTCTCCCTCAATCCCCCACATACCCACCTCCTCCCCGTCTCCTTCAATCCCCCACCTACCCAACTTCTCCCCGTATCCCTCAATCCCCCACCTACCCACCTCCTGCCCGTCTCCCTCAATCCCCCACCTACTCACCTCCTCCCCGTCTCCCTCAATCCCCCACCTACCCACCTTCTCCCCGTCTCCCTCAATCCCCCACCTACCCACCTTCTCCACGTCTCTCTCAATTCCCCACCTACTCACCTCCCCGTATCCCTCAATTCCCCACCTACCCACCTTCTCCCCGTCTCCCTCAATCCCCACCTACCCACCTCCTCCCTGTATCCCTCAATCCCCCACCTACCCACATTCTCCCCGTCTCCCTCAATCCCCCACCTATCCATCTTCTCCCCATATCCCTCAATCTCCACCTACCCACCTCCTCCCCGGATCCCTCAATCCCCCACCTACCCACCTCCTCCCCGTATCCCTCAATCCCCCACCTACCCACCTTCTCCCCGTATCCCTCAATTCCCCACCTACCCACCTTCTCCCCATCTCCCTCAATCCCCCACCTACACACCTTCTCCCCGTATCCCTGAATCCCCCACCTACCCACCTTGTCCCCGTATCCCTCAACCCCCACCTCCTCCCAGTATCCCTCAATCCCCCACCTACCCACCTTCTCCCCGTATCCCTCAATCCCCACCTTCTCCCCGTATCCCTCAATCACCCACCTACCCACCCTCTCCCCGTACCCCTCAATCCCCACCTATTCACCTTCTCCCCGTCTCTCTCAATTCCCCACCTACTCACCTCCCCGTATCCCTCAATTCCCCACCTACCCACCTTCTCCCCGTCTCCCTCAATCCCCACATACCCACCTCCTCCCTGTATCCCTCAATCCCCCACCTACCCACATTCTCCCCATATCCCTCAATCCCCACCTTCTCCCCATCTCCCTCAATCCCCCACATACCCACCTCCTCCCCGTCTCCTTCAATCCCCCACCTACCCAACTTCTCCCCGTATCCCTCAATCCCCCACCTACCGACCTCCTGCCCGTCTCCCTCAATCCCCCACCTACTCACCTCCTCCCCGTCTCCCTCAATCCCCCACCTACCCACCTTCTCCCCGTCTCCCTCAATCCCCCACCTACCCACCTTCTCCCCGTCTCCCTCAATCCCCCACCTACCCACCTTCCCCCCGTATCCCTCAATCCCCCACCTACCCACCTTCTCCCCGTCTCTCTCAATTCCCCACCTACTCACCTCCCCGTATCCCTCAATTCCCCACCTACCCACCTTCTCCCCGTCTCCCTCAATCCCACCTACCCACCTCCTCCCTGTATCCCTCAATCCCCCACCTACCCACATTCTCCCCGTCTCCCTCAATCCCCCACCTATCCATCTTCTCCCCATATCCCTCAATCTCCACCTACCCACCTCCTCCCCGGATCCCTCAATCCCCCACCTACCCACCTCCTCCCCGTATCCCTCAATCCCCACCCACCTACCCCACCTTCTCCCGTATCCCTCAATTCCCCACCTACCCACCTTCTCCCCATCTCCCTCAATCCCCCACCTACACACCTTCTCCCCGTATCCTGAATCCCCCACCTACCCACCTTGTCCCCGTATCCCTCAACCCCCACCTCCTCCCAGTATCCCTCAATCCCCCACCTACCCACCTTCTCCCCGTATCCCCTCAATCCCCACCTTCTCCCCGTATCCCTCAATCACCCACCCACCCACCCTCTCCCCGTACCCCTCAATCCCCACCTATTCACCTTCTCCCCGTATCCCTCAATCCACCGCCTACCCACCTTCTCCCCGTATCCCTCAATCCCCCACCTACCCACCTTCTTCCCATATCCCTCAATACCCACCTACCCACCTCCTCTCCGTGTCCCTCAATCCCCCACCTACCCACCTTCTCCCCATATCCCTCAATCCCCCACCTACCCACCTCCTCCCCGTATCCCTCAATCCCCCACCTACCCACCTTCTCCCCGTATACCTCAAACCCCCACCAACGACCTCCTCCCCGTATCCCTCAATCCCCATCTACTCCCCGTCTCCCTCTATCCCCCACCTACCCACCTCCCCGTATCCCTCAATCCCCCACCTACCCACCTTCTCCCCCGTATCCCTCAATCCCACACCTACCCACCTTTTCCCCGTATCCCTCAATCTCCCACCTACCCACCTTCCCCCCGTATCCCTCAATCCCACACCTACCCACCTTTCTCCCCGTATCCCTCAATCCCCACCTACCCACCTTCTCCCCTGTATCCCTCAATCCCCACCTACCCACCTCCTCCCCGTCTCCCTCAATCCCCCACCTACCCACCTCCTCCCCGTCTCCCTCAATCCCCCATCTACCCACCTTCTCCCCATATCCCTCAATCCCCCATCGACCCACCTCCTCCCCGATTCCTCAATCCCCCACCTACCCACCTCCCCCCGTATCCCTCAATCCCCCACCTACCCACCTCCTCCCCGTCTCCCTCAATCCCCATCTACCACCTTCTCCCCATATCCCTCTATCCCCCATCTACCCACCTCCTCCCCCGATTCCC
>NC_092725.1:3159769-3169769 GCF_047496885.1 Scyliorhinus torazame | reverse complement strand
AAGCAGACTTGGTCACACTGCACGGCGCTGACCCGCTCCCTCGCACTCACGTCAAACGCGTTGCCACAGAAACAGGCGTAACCGGCCTCGACACCTGCAAACTGACAGTAGGGGAATGGACAGCTCGTGAAACGCGCAGTCCCTGTATCATGGACAAATACAGCTTACCCCACCGTAACCCCCGCATTCGCCCATTCTCACCCACGCACCGGCCCCTCCTCGACAGGCAGGTGGCAGAGCGGAGAGAATGGTGGCAATCCTGACAGGAATACGTATTTATGGAGTCACACATTGCAAGCGCGGACTTCCTCGCCCCACAAAGGCCTCATTGTGATTTGACGATCGGGCAGAATTCGCTGAACAATCCTGAAAGTGCCAACATTGACGCTAAGTGGCCGAGTAACGTCAAGCTCTTGGTCGCTGGCAGGCGGGTCGCTGGCAAGCCGGGTCAGGCAGCCAAAATGTTATCACAATTTCTGTTCTTGTTCCAGTGCCTGACGGTCTTTAAGCCCCAGCCATTCCTTCGAGGGGTGGATGGGCTGTTCCCCGTCGTTTGTGGGGGCGGGGAAGGTGGCAAGGATAAGGAAGGCGGTGCTCCAATTAGGGTTGGCAGACGGGGGCTTGGTCCCTCCGAATCTGTTGCACGATTACCGGGCGGCGAGTGCGGAGAAGGTGCGGGGCTGGCGTAAGGCGATGGGGGGCTCTGTGGGTGAGGGTGGAGGCGGGTTCTTGTAAAGTGGGCGAGTGCTGGCATTGGCACCGCGACCCTTCACCCCGGGGAAGTACTCCGCCGGCACTTCAAGTTGAGGGCGACGCCAATACGAGGGGACCGCGGGTCCGAGCCGCGGAGGGTGGATGCGAGATTCCGGGGACGGGGGAAGAAAGGGGGAAAAAGAGATGAAGGATTTGTTTCTGGAGGGGCGATTTGCAAGTTTGGGGGAGCTGGGGGTGAAGTGTGGACTCCAGCGAGAGGAGGGGCTTCAGGAATATGCGGGTGCGGAATTTCACAGGAAAGGTTTTCCCGAGATTCTGTTTGCGCAAAAAATGCTGAATAAAAACATTTTTCAAAAGCAAAGAAAATGTCGAGCTCGTGGCACGGCTCGTTTATACATGCTCGAGGCAACGGACAATATTATCCCGGGCCAAGACGAAGCAAACAAAAGGAATATGTCCAGGCCTCGCCCAGGAGCTAAGGAGAGCCAATTGTTCGCCCCGTCGCTTTCCTGTCGACCACTCAATGTGCCAAGAACCGTCGGTGCACTTTGAAATACGGCATTCCAGCGCGCGCGGAGATGACACGAAGCTTCGCCGGCTCGTCTCGATTTCCAGCGACGTTCTCCTCCCGAGCCACCGCTTTCAAACTTCCCCTCAACTTGGGAGAGGTCAGGAGAAGTGCCGCGACACAATTGGACAGCCAATTCAGGACGGGTTGACGCATGCAGGCCGAGCGGGGCGCACACCAGCGCCATGCAGAACATATCTCAAAACGCTGCCTGAATCATTTATTTACGGAGTCGCGCATTACAGCAACGGAGCTGCCAGCCCCACGAAGGCATGAACATTTTGATTCAATTTCTATGCTTGGGCATCACTCAGTGAACAATACTGACTGCGCCAACAGCCACACCAATAGATAATCGGTAGCGTGGGCACAGCAGCAGGTGCACAGATGTACCCACGCCCAGGACCCTCCCCTCCCGCCCCCCTCCCCCCCCCAATTACGACATCAGTGCTTTACCTTATAACCTTTCTTCCGACAGAAGCGAATGCAGACCTGCACAGTGAGCTTGGTGGAGGTGCCACTGCTCCCGGTCAGCGCGGGAGGGTTTCCCGAGTCCAGGAAGCAGCCAACGTACCCCGGCACTGTCGGGATGAGAGCACAGAGGTCAGTACTGAGGGAGCGCCGCGCTGTCGGAGGGTCAGTACTGAGGGAGTGCCGCACTGTCAGAGGGTCAGTACTGAGGAAGTGCCGCACTGTCAGAGGGTCAGTACTGAGGGAGTGCCGCACTGTCAGAGGGTCAGTACTGAGGGAGTGCCGCACTGTCAGAGGGTCAGTGTTGAGGGAGTTCCGCACTGTTAGAGGGTCAGTACTGAGGGAGTGCCGCACTGTCAGAGGGTCAGTACTGAGGGAGTGCCGCACTGTCAGAGGGTCAGTACTGAGGGGGCGCCGCACTTTCGGAGGGTCAGTACTGAGGGAGCGCCGCACTGTCAGAGGGTCAGTACTGAGGGAGCGCCGCACTGTCGGAGGGTCAGTACTGAGGGAGTGCCGCACTGTCAGAGGGTCAGTACTGAGGGAGTGCTGCACTGTCAGAGGGTCAGTGATGAGGGAATGCCGCACTGTCAGAGGGTCAGTACTGAGGGAGTGCCGCACTGTCAGAGGGTCAGTACTAAGGGAGCGCCGCACTGTCGGAGGGTCAGTACTGAGGGAGTGCCGCACTGTCAGAGGGTCAGTACTGAGGGAGTGCTGCACTGTCAGAGGGTCAGTGATGAGGGAGTGCCGCACTGACAGAGGGTCAGTACTGAGGGAGTGTCGCACTGTCAGAGGGTCAGTACTGAGAGAGTGCCGCACTGTCAGAGGGTCAGTACTGAGGGAGTGCTGCACTGTCAGAAGGTCAGTACTGAGGGAGTGCCGCACTGTCAGAGGGTCAGTACTGAGGGAGTGCTGTACTGTCAGAGGGTCAGTACTGAGGGAGCGCCGCACTGTCAGAGGGTCAGTACTGAGGGAGTGCCGCACTGTTAGAGGGTCAGTACTGAGGGAGCGCCGCACTTTCAGAGGGTCAGTACTGAGGGAGCGCCGCACTGTCAGAGGGTCAGTACTGAGAGAGTGCCGCACTGTCAGAGAGTCAGTACTGAGGGAGCGCCGCACTGTCGGAGGGTCAGTACTGAGGGAGTGCCGCACTGTCAGAGGGTCAGTACTGAGGGAGTGCTGCACTGTCAGAAGGTCAGTACTGAGGGAGTGCCGCACTGTCAGAGGGTCAGTACTGAGGGAGTGCCGCACTGTCAGAAGGTCAGTACTGAGGGAGTGCCGCACTGTCAGAGGGTCAGTACTGAGGGAGTGCCGCACTGTCAGAAGGTCAGTACTGAGGGAGTGCCGCACTGTCAGAGGGTCAGTACTGAGGGAGTGCTGCACTGTCAGAAGGTACTGAGGGAGTGCCGCACTGTCAGAGCGTCAGTACTGAGGGAGCGCCGCACTGTCAGCGGGTCAGTACTGAGGGAGTGCTGCACTGTCAGAGGGTCAGTACTGAGGGAGTGCTGCACTGTCAGAGGGTCAGTACTGAGGGAGTACCGCACTGTCAGAGAGTCAGTACTGAGGGAGTGCCGCACTGTCAGAAGGTCAGTACTGAGGGAGTGCCGCACTGCCAGAGGGTCAGTACTGAGGGAGTGCCGTACTGTCGGAGAGTCAGTACTGAGGGTGTGCCGCACTGTCAGAGGGTCAGTACTGAGGGAGCGCCGCACTGTCGGAGAGTCAGTACTGAGGGTGTGCCGCACTGTCAGAGGGTCAGTACTGTGGGAGCGCCGCACTGTCGGAAGGTCAGTACTGAGGGAGCACCGCACTGTCAGAGGGTCAGTACTGAGGGAGTGCTGCACTGTCGGAGGGTCAGTACTGAGGGAGCACCGCACTGTCAGAGGGTCAGTACTGAGGGAGTGCTGCACTGTCGGAGGGTCAGTACTGAGGGAGCACTGCACGCTCAGAGGGTCAGTACTGAGGGAGTGCCGCACTGTCAGAAGTTCAGTACTGAGGGAGCGCCGCACTGTGTGAGGCTCAGTACTGAGGGAGTGCCGCACTGTCAGGGGGTCAGTACTGAGGGAGTGCTGCACTGTCAGGGGGTCAGTACTGAGGGAGTGCCGCACTGTCAGAGGGTCAGTACTGAGGGAGTGCCGCACTGTCAGGGGGTCAGTACTGAGGGAGCGCCGCACTGTCGGAGAGTCAGTACTGAGGGAGCGCTGCACGCTCAGAGGGTCAGTACTGAGGGAGTGCCGCACTGTCAGAGGGTCAGTACTGAGGGAGTGCCGCACTGTCAGAGGGTCAGTACTGAGGGAGTGCCGCACTGTCAGAGGGTCAGTACTGAGGGAGTGCCGCACTGTCGGAGGGTCAGTGCTGAGGGAGTGCTGCACTGTCGGAGGGTCAGTACTGAGGGTGTGCTGCACTGTCAGAGGGTCAGTGCTGAGGGAGTGCTGCACTGTCGGAGGGTCAGTACTGAGGGAGTGCTGCACTGTCGGAGGGTCAGTACTGAGGGAGTGCTGCACTGTCGGAGGGTCAGTACTGAGGGAGTGCCGCACTGTCAGAGGGTCAGTGCTGAGGGAGTACCGCACTGTCAGAGGGTCAGTACTGAGGGAGTGCCGCATTGTCAGAGGGTCAGTACTGAGGGAGCGCCGCACTGACAGAGGGTCAGTACTGAGGGAGCGCCGCACTGACAGAGGGTCAGTACTGAGGGAGTGCCGCACTGTCAGAGGGTCAGTACTGAGGGAGCGCCGCACTGACAGAGGGTCAGTACTGAGGGAGTGCTGCACTGTCAGAGGGTCAGTACTGAGGGAGTGCTCCACTGTCAGAGGGTCAGTACTGAGGGAGTGCTGCACTGTCAGAGGGTCAGTACTGAGGGAGTGCGGCACTGTCAGATGGTCAGTACTGAGGGAGCGCCGCACTGTCAGAGGGTCAGTACTGAGGGAGCGCCGCACTGTCAGAGGTTCAGTACTGAGGGAGTGCGGCATTGTCAGATGGTCAGTACTGAGGGAGTGCCGCACTGTCAGAGGGTCAGTGCTGAGGGAGTGCTGCACTGTCAGCGGGTCAGTACTGAGGGAGCGCCGCACTGACAGAGGGTCAGTACTGAGGGAGTGCTGCACTGTCAGAGGGTCAGTACTGAGGGAGTGCTGCACTGTCAGAGGGTCAGTGCTGAGGGAGTGCCGCACTGTCGGAGGGTCAGTACTGAGGGAGCGCTGCACTGTCGGAGGGTCAGTACTGAGGGAGTGCCGCACTGACAGAGGGTCAGTACTGAGGGAGTGCCGCACTGTCAGAGGGTCAGTGCTGAGGGAGTGCCGAACTGTCAGAGGGTCAGTACTGAGGGAGTGCCGCACTGTCAGAGGGTCAGTACTGAGGGAGTGCTGTACTGTCAGAGGGTCAGTACTGAGGGAGTGCCGCACTGTCAGAGGGTCAGTACTGAGAGAGCGCCGCACTGTCAGACGGTCAGTACTGAGGGAGCGCCGCACTGTCAGACGGTCAGTACTGAGGGAGTGCGGCACTGTCAGATGGTCAGTACTGAGGGAGTACCGCACTGTCAGAGGGTCAGTGCTGAGGGAGTGCTGCACTGTCAGAGGGTCAGTACTGAGGGAGTGCTGTACTGTCAGAGGGTCAGTACTGAGGGAGCTCCGCACTGACAGAGGGTCAGTACTGAGGGAGTGCCGCACTGTCAGAGGGTCAGTACTGAGGGAGTGCCGCACTGTCAGAGGGTCAGTACTGAGGGAGTGCTGCACTGTCAGAGGGTCAGTACTGAGGGAGTGCTGCACTGTCAGGGGGTCAGTACTGAGGGAGTGCCGCACTGTCAGAGGGTCAGTACTGAGGGAGTGCTGCACTGTCAGAGGGTCAGTACTGAGGGAGTGCCGCACTGTCGGAGGGTCAGTACTGAGGGAGTGCCGCACTGTCAGAGGGTCAGTGCTGAGGGAGTGCTGCACTGTCAGAGGGTCAGTACTGAGGGAGTGCTGCACTGTCGGAGGGTCAGTACTGAGGGAGTGCTGCACTGTCGGAGGGTCAGTACTGAGGGAGTGCTGCACTGTCAGAGGGTCAGTACTGAGGGAGCGCCGCACTGTCGGAGGGTCAGTACTGAGGGAGTGCCGCACTGTCAGAGGGTCAGTACTGAGGGAGTGCTGCACTGTCAGAGGGTCAGTGATGAGGGAATGCCGCACTGTCAGAGGGTCAGTACTGAGGGAGTGCCGCACTGTCAGAGGGTCAGTACTAAGGGAGCGCCGCACTGTCGGAGGGTCAGTACTGAGGGAGTGCCGCACTGTCAGAGGGTCAGTACGGAGGGAGTGCTGCACTGTCGGAGGGTCAGTGATGAGGGAGTGCCGCACTGTCGGAGGGTCAGTGCTGAGGGAGTGCCGCACTGACAGAGGGTCAGCACTGAGGGAGTGTTGCACTGTCAGAGGGTCAGTACTGAGAGAGTGCCGCACTGTCAGAGGGTCAGTACTGAGGGAGTGCTGCACTGTCAGAAGGTCAGTACTGAGGGAGTGCCGCACTGTCAGAGGGTCAGTACTGAGGGAGTGCTGTACTGTCAGAGGGTCAGTACTGAGGGAGCGCCGCACTGTCAGAGGGTCAGTACTGAGGGAGTGCCGCACTGTTAGAGGGTCAGTACTGAGGGAGCGCCGCACTTTCAGAGGGTCAGTACTGAGGGAGCGCCGCACTGTCAGAGGGTCAGTACTGAGAGAGTGCCGCACTGTCAGAGCGTCAGTACTGAGGGAGCGCCGCACTGTCGGAGGGTCAGTACTGAGGGAATGCCGCACTGTCAGAGGGTCAGTACTGAGGGAGTGCTGCACTGTCAGAAGGTCAGTACTGAGGGAGTGCCGCACTGTCAGAGGGTCAGTACTGAGGGAGTGCCGCACTGTCAGAAGGTCAGAACTGAGGGAGTGCCGCACTGTCAGAGGGTCAGTACTGAGGGAGTGCCGCACTGTCAGAAGGTCAGTACTGAGGGAGTGCCGCACTGTCAGAGGGTCAGTACTGAGGGAGTGCTGCACTGTCAGAAGGTACTGAGGGAATGCCGCACTGTCAGAGGGTCAGTACTGAGGGAGCGCCGCACTGTCAGCGGGTCAGTACTGAGGGAGTGCTGCACTGTCAGACGGTCAGTACTGAGGGAGTGCTGCACTGTCAGAGGGTCAGTACTGAGGGAGTACCGCACTGTCAGAGAGTCAGTACTGAGGGAGTGCCGCACTGTCAGAAGGTCAGTACTGAGGGAGTGCCGCACTGCCAGAGGGTCAGTACTGAGGGAGTGCCGTACTGTCGGAGAGTCAGTACTGAGGGTGTGCCGCACTGTCAGAGGGTCAGTACTGAGGGAGCGCCGCACTGTCGGAAGGTCAGTACTGAGGGAGCACCGCACTGTCAGAGGGTCAGTACTGAGGGAGTGCTGCACTGTCGGAGGGTCAGTACTGAGGGAGCACCGCACTGTCAGAGGGTCAGTACTGAGGGAGTGCTGCACTGTCGGAGGGTCAGTACTGAGGGAGCACTGCACGCTCAGAGGGTCAGTACTGAGGGACTGCCGCACTGTCAGAAGTTCAGTACTGAGGGAGTGCCGCACTGTCAGAGGGTCAGTACTGAGGGAGTGCCGCACTGTCAGAGGGTCAGTACTGAGGGAGTGCCGCACTGTCAGGGGGTCAGTACTGAGGGAGTGCTGCACTGTCGGAGGGTCAGTACTGAGGGAGCGCTGCACGCTCAGAGGGTCAGTACTGAGGGAGTGCCGCACTGTCAGAGGGTCAGTACTGAGGGAGTGCCGCACTGTCAGAGGGTCAGTACTGAGGGAGTGCCGCACTGTCAGAGGGTCAGTACTGAGGGAGTGCCGCACTGTCGGAGGGTCAGTGCTGAGGGAGTGCTGCACTGTTGGAGGGTCAGTACTGAGGGTGTGCTGCACTGTCAGAGGGTCAGTGCTGAGGGAGTGCTGCACTGTCGGAGGGTCAGTACTGAGGGAGTGCTGCACTGTCGGAGGGTCAGTACTGAGGGAGTGCCGCACTGTCAGAGGGTCAGTGCTGAGGGAGTACCGCACTGTCAGAGGGTCAGTACTGAGGGAGTGCCGCACTGTCAGAGGGTCAGTACTGAGGGAGCGCCGCACTGACAGAGGGTCAGTACTGAGGGAGCGCCGCACTGACAGAGGGTCAGTACTGAGGGAGTGCCGCACTGTCAGAGGGTCAGTACTGAGGGAGCACCGCACTGACAGAGGGTCAGTACTGAGGGAGTGCTGCACTGTCAGAGGGTCAGTACTGAGGGAGTGCTCCACTGTCAGAGGGTCAGTACTGAGGGAGCGCCGCACTGTCAGACGGTCAGTACTGAGGGAGCGCCGCACTGTCAGACGGTCAGTACTGAGGGAGTGCGGCACTGTCAGATGGTCAGTACTGAGGGAGTGCCGCACTGTCAGAGGGTCAGTGCTGAGGGAGTGCTGCACTGTCAGAGGGTCAGTACTGAGGGAGTGCTGTACTGTCAGAGGGTCAGTACTGAGGGAGCTCCGCACTGACAGAGGGTCAGTACTGAGGGAGTGCCGCACTGTCAGAGGGTCAGTACTGAGGGAGTGCCGCACTGTCAGAGGGTCAGTACTGAGGGAGTGCTGCACTGTCAGAGGGTCAGTACTGAGGGAGTGCTGCACTGTCAGAGGGTCAGTACTGAGGGAGTGCTGTACTGTCAGAGGGTCAGTACTGAGGGAGCTCCGCACTGACAGAGGGTCAGTACTGAGGGAGTGCCGCACTGTCAGAGGGTCAGTACTGAGGGAGTGCCACACTGTCAGAGGGTCAGTACTGAGGGAGTGCTGCACTGTCAGAGGGTCAGTACTGAGGGAGTGCTGCACTGTCAGGGGGTCAGTACTGAGGGAGTGCCGCACTGTCAGAGGGTCAGTACTGAGGGAGTGCTGCACTGTCAGAGGGTCAGTACTGAGGGAGTGCCGCACTGTCGGAGGGTCAGTACTGAGGGAGTGCCGCACTGTCAGAGGGTCAGTGCTGAGGGAGTGCTGCACTGTCAGAGGGTCAGTACTGAGGGAGTGCTGCACTGTCGGAGGGTCAGTACTGAGGGAGTGCTGCACTGTCGGAGGGTCAGTACTGAGGGAGTGCTGCACTGTCGGAGGGTCAGTACTGAGGGAGTGCTGCACTGTCAGAGGGTCAGTACTGAGAGAGTGCCGCACTGTCAGAGGGTCAGTACTGAGGGAGTGCTGCACTGTCAGAAGGTCAGTACTGAGGGAGTGCCGCACTGTCAGAGGGTCAGTACTGAGGGAGTGCTGTACTGTCAGAGGGTCAGTACTGAGGGAGCGCCGCACTGTCAGAGGGTCAGTACTGAGGGAGTGCCGCACTGTTAGAGGGTCAGTACTGAGGGAGCGCCGCACTTTCAGAGGGTCAGTACTGAGGGAGCGCCGCACTGTCAGAGGGTCAGTACTGAGAGAGTGCCGCACTGTCAGAGCGTCAGTACTGAGGGAGCGCCGCACTGTCGGAGGGTCAGTACTGAGGGAATGCCGCACTGTCAGAGGGTCAGTACTGAGGGAGTGCTGCACTGTCAGAAGGTCAGTACTGAGGGAGTGCCGCACTGTCAGAGGGTCAGTACTGAGGGAGTGCCGCACTGTCAAAAGGTCAGAACTGAGGGAGTGCCGCACTGTCAGAGGGTCAGTACTGAGGGAGTGCCGCACTGTCAGAAGGTCAGTACTGAGGGAGTGCCGCACTGTCAGAGGGTCAGTACTGAGGGAGTGCTGCACTGTCAGAAGGTACTGAGGGAATGCCGCACTGTCAGAGGGTCAGTACTGAGGGAGCGCCGCACTGTCAGCGGGTCAGTACTGAGGGAGTGCTGCACTGTCAGAGGGTCAGTACTGAGGGAGTGCTGCACTGTCAGAGGGTCAGTACTGAGGGAGTACCGCACTGTCAGAGAGTCAGTACTGAGGGAGTGCCGCACTGTCAGAAGGTCAGTACTGAGGGAGTGCCGCACTGCCAGAGGGTCAGTACTGAGGGAGTGCCGTACTGTCGGAGAGTCAGTACTGAGGGTGTGCCGCACTGTCAGAGGGTCAGTACTGAGGGAGCGCCGCACTGTCGGAAGGTCAGTACTGAGGGAGCACCGCACTGTCAGAGGATCAGTACTGAGGGAGTGCTGCACTGTCGGAGGGTCAGTACTGAGGGAGCACCGCACTGTCAGAGGGTCAGTACTGAGGGAGTGCTGCACTGTCGGAGGGTCAGTACTGAGGGAGCACTGCACGCTCAGAGGGTCAGTACTGAGGGACTGCCGCACTGTCAGAAGTTCAGTACTGAGGGAGTGCCGCACTGTCAGAGGGTCAGTACT